>NC_141028.1:4085000-4230000 GCF_052040795.2 Danio rerio
TCTCTCAGTGAGCAGCTGGCAGCCCCGGGGCCCTCGCTGAGACGATGGCAGATCATGCACCACACACTGTCTTCAGGGGCCATCAGGACACCATTACTGCTCCTGAAGGGCCGAAGTGCACACGATCCTGCAGGAGACACAACACAACTGTGCATTAACATCACAATATACAGTTAAGGACAGCGTTATTCGCCCTCCTGTGCAAATATTTCCCAAATGATGTTGAACAGATTCAGGAATGTTTCACAGTATTTCCTATCATATTTAGTGTTCTGGAGAAAGTCTTATTTGTTTTATTTCAAATAAAACAAAAATAAATTTAAAATTTATTTAAATAAATAAATTTAAATAAAATTTAAATAAATTTTTTAATAAAATTTAAATAAATTTAAATAAAATTTAAATAAAATTTATTTTCAATTAAAAGCAGTTTTTAATTGTTTTACCCATTTAAGGTCAATATTTTTAGCCCCCTTAAGCTTTTTGTTTAACTGTTATACAATGACTTGCCTAATTAACCTAATTAGTTAACCTAATTAACCTAGTTAAGCCTTTAAATTGCAAAGATCAATCAGTCTCTGTCTATTCTATCTAGTTACCTATCTATCTGTAGATATATAGACAGTTTCTAAGCCGGAGGTACCTAAAAATGGTCCTGGAGGGCTGGTGTCCTGGGCCCAGTTTTTCAAAAGGTTTAATCTGGATACAATTGATTAATCCAGTTAATCAGGACCAGTTTTTCAAAGCAACATCGGATTGGATCAATCTGATCCGGGTAGGAACTTTTCAGGATCAGTAAATCTGGATAACCAGTGCTCAAACAGGATAGGACATCACAATGTAGAACTATAGATATGTAAAGAGCAGCAAGTAGAATAGCTAGCGTGCGGTCAATAACTTTATTTCTATTTGAAATGAATACACACATTTTTATATATATATATATATATATATATATATATATATATATATATATATATATATATATATATATATATATATATACACACACACATTAAAAAAAAAAAATAAAAACAAGAAAAACCCCATCCTCTTCCAGCAGTCTGCTCATCTGAGATCTACAACACAAACACTGTACATTGAGGATATTTATAACACGTTTTAAGTATAGATGTATTGAATTAAAAATAAGACTTTATGTCAAAAACTCCACAATGATTTCAGGCTTCCTCATCTGACATTCTTGTCTGAGCGTAGCCTTTAGGAGGCGGATCTCAAGTCTGGCTTTGGTTTGCTGCAGTTTGGTCAGAGTCAGATTTTTTCAAGTGGTGATAACTTAAGCTTGAGCTCCACCTTTTTTGCACTTCTTCTACGAGTGATGTCACTGGGGGTAGGGTTAGGGGTGGGGTTGGTGTACGCATTAAAACAGCTTACAGGAGGAGGAGCGACAGCTCATGCTCCCCCTCGCTGGAGCTCAGCTCTCCTCAAATGGCTCTGCAGCGAGCACCCTCTCGATTTTTTGTAAAAATGTGGATTTCTGTGGAGTTATGTTGGGAGTATCTTAACTAAACCTTAATATGTGAAATAAAAATAATATATTTTTACTGTTATTAAAAGTTTAAAATGCAAATCCAATTAGAATGACTTTATTTGTTAAGGAAAGCAAGTCTCTCATATATTAACTCTACTAAAAGACAGAAAATATTACGGTACAAACTGCATTATACATAAATCAGATGAACATTTTCATATTAGTCAATAATATTACTGTAATTAATTTAAAAACTGAATAAATATAGATTTACACACATTTACTCAAGTAAATAAACACAATTAATGATGGGGTAAAAATCTGCGGAAAATGCATGTGCAGATTCCATGTGGTCCTAGGTTTTACTAGGTTAACTAGGCAGGTTAGGGTAATTAGGCAAGTTATTGTATAATGATGGTTTGTTCTGTATCGAAAAAAATATATAGCTTAAAGGGGCTAATAATATTGCCCTAAAAATGCTTATAAAATAATTAAAAGCTGATTTTATATCATCTGAAATAAAACAAATAAGATTTTCTCCAGAAGATAAAATATTATCAGACATACTGTGAAAATTTCCTTGCTCTGTTACACATCATATGGGAAATCATTCTGACTTCAAGTGTATACCAATCAGTGACAGAATAAAATTGATTGTTTTTGGTCAGTTTTGACAGCTGTTTGGGAGATTATTTTATGAGGCCAAACTCTTTCTACTTTGCTGTAGGCCTATACTGAAAAGCTGAATAAATAGTAAATCTCGTAAGATACTGCATGATACACACATAGTATTATTTGATACATTTTTAAAGTTTTTATTACATTTTGGGCATGAAATCCTTGCTGAATCCACCCTTCGAATGTCATCGGTTTAATCTAGTTTTTTTGGATCAAAGCCCTGCTGAAAAAAAAACAGCTTAAACCAGCCTAGGCTGGTTGGCTGGTTTTAGCTGGTCAATCAGGCTGGTTTTAGAGGGGTTTTGGCCACTTCCAGGCTGGTTTCCAGCCTGGTCTTAGCTGGTCAGGCTGGGAGATGACCAGCTTTGACCAGCCTAGACAGGCTGGGAGCCCAGCTTAAACCAGGCTGATCAAGCTGGTTGTAGCGGGTTTTAGCTGGTCATTTTCCAGCCTGACCAGCTAAGACCAGGCAGGATATGGCTGGAAACCAGCTTGGAAGTGGCCAAAACCCCTCTAAAACCAGGCTGGTCAACCAGCTAAAACCAGCCAACCAGCTTAGGCTGGTTTAAGCCGTTTTTTTTCAGCAGGGACTGATCCGAATCCTACAAAAAAGGTCTGAAAAACCCAAACTAAAGGTTTGATCCGGATCAAAACCAAGATTGGATTACATGATCTAATCCATTTATGTAATCCGTTTTTTCTTTTAAAAAACCCATTTTCAAGATTTGATCCATTCCGTTATCCAAAATCCTAGTGGATTACTTGTTAAAAACCGGGCCCTGGGGAGTTTAGCTTCAACACACCTGCCAGGTAGTTTCTAGTAGTAAGAGCTTGATTAGTTTGTTCAGGTGTGTTTGATTAGGTTTGGAGCTAAACTCTTAAGGACACCTGCCCTCCAGGATCGAGTTTGGACACCCTTGCTCTAAGCCAGTGGTGTCCAAACTCGATCCTGGAGGACCGGTGTCCTGCATAGTTTAGTACCAACCCCAATTAAACACACCTGAAGCAGCTAATCAAGCTCTTACACTAGAAACTTCCAGGCAGGTGTGTTCAAGGAAGTTGGAGCTAAACTGTGCAGGACACCGGCCCTCCAGGACTGAGTTTGGACACCCCTGCTCCAAGCATTAGGCTTGGGCGGACCTGTGATGAAGTACGCTGTCCCGGTGAGGCAGAGGATGATGAGGATGATCATTCCCGGACCCACATCCACCAGTGCGCAGGCGCTCGGACACGCACACGGACTCTCCACCCACATCTGCAGCGGCAGACTTGAGACTGAATCAGAACCCACACTCCAGCTGGAGGAGATTAAGCGATTCGGGCCGCAGCGGTAATGAACCACAGTCTGAGGCTGGAGCTCTGGAGACACTGAACACAGCACAGAAACAGGTCAGCTTATATAGTTGAAGACAGAAATGTTAGCCCTCCTGAATTATTAGTAAAGGCTGTATGGTGGTGCAGTGGGTAGCTCGTTCGCCTCACAGCAAGAAGGATCGCTGGTTAGAGCCTTGGCTGGATCAGTTGGCGTTTCTGTGTGAAGTTTGCATGTTCTCCCAGTGTTCATGTGGGTTTCCTCTGGGTGCTCCGGTGTCCCCCACAAGGCCAAAGACATGCAGTACAGGTGAATTGGGGAGGCTAAATTATCTGTAGTGTATGTATGTGAATGGTTGTGGATGAATGTTTCCCAGTGATGGGTTGCAGCTGGAAGGGCATCCGCTGCATAAAACATATGCTGGATAAGTTGGCGGTTCATTGACCTGTGGCAACCCCAGATTAATAAAGGGACCTAGCCAAAAAATGAATTAATAGCAAGTCATGCTCAGCCACGCCCCTCCAGGTGAAAAATGAGAGTGGGAAATAAAGCCCCGCCCTCTATTGAATATTTTATTTCAAGCTGGAAATAAAGCTGCAGGCACACTAAAGTTTGAGCTTGCGAAATTCTGTCGTACGGTGCTGTGAAAAGGGGCGGGATTAAACGAGATGATTACATGATTACAGATTGAGTTATTGGTCTAAATTTTACACTTCTGTCTAGAGAGGTCATGATTTGATCATCGATTGGTCTCACGCAATCACATGATGCGATTTTGTAGCAAACTGCGAAACTTTTGGCACGAGCTTGCGTTTCTGGTCTGCCATATTCACGTGCGTATGAATGGAGGTCTATGGGGAGAAAAGTCCAGTGTGACCGTGGCTTAAATCATGAAGTAAAATTCAATTCTGCAGCCACTTTGGGTTCACGTGGAATTGTTCATGCTAAACTAGAATCTTTTTCCTAAATGCATTTTTGAACCTGAAAATGTAAACAGATTAGTTTTTGCTAAATTAGTTGAAATTATACATTAATGGGTTATTTTTAAAGGTATAGCTTCAAAATAAAAATGACTTCTTGAATAATTTAGGATTAATTTAGTTAAAGGTGCAGTAGGTGGTTGTCTTCAGAAGCATGTGTTGTTGTGCTGGTTGAAAGTCTCTTCACAGTCTAATAGTAATGATTACAGTAAATTATCTAAATGTATTTATATGTATTTTTATATTTTGGGTAAGGCATAAAACTAAAAAATGTTCATCTAATTAAATATTATCGGGCCGACATCTCTCATAATTCCGATAAGTAGCCCAATCTGTCTGTCAGCAAATGTAAATTTGAACAACTGCGCAGCTTTTTGTACGCAGCTCCGCCGACCACTGTTTGTGCATTGACGTGCTGCGCGTTCACGAGAAAGAGAGCACGCGCATGTGCGATCGGTAAAAACCTGCTGAATCAAAACTTTTTAAAAACCTGAATCAATATTAGAGTTACCTTTGCACGCTGGAGAACGGATGACACCATGGCTGAAGGATTTCTCTTAGACAGGTTATGTTCTGTTTTAAAACTGTTTTAGCTTCACGCAAAGCTGATGTAACGTTAGATGTTGTTGTTACAAATGTGTTATATCTTCACAGAAGTGTTGTTCAGCAACTAAAATCTTCCGATGAAAGACTGATAAGACTATTTTCAGTTTTATAAGGGACCTTTTACAGCATTGATAATGTAGATTTTAATTAGTTTAACAACAAAACACGAGTAAATACCGATATTCCGCCTAATCTCTCCCTATATTGTTTATCATGCAACTCTAAATATTCAATCTGAAATATCATGTCAGTTTGGCTTGGACGCCGCCGGACAAGCACTAGGCGCTTTTAACACATGAGAGAGGGTTCTTTTGCTGTCTTTAAGGTGCACATGCTCCTGTTTCAGGAGGCGTGGCTCTGGACGGCAGGGGAGGGACTGTGATTCGGAGATTTATGCTAAGCTGTTAGCATTGTGGAGGATCACCTACTGCACCTTTAACTTTGAAGAACAATTACATTAATTAATTGCATTAAATTGCTTTAATAAATCAGTCATTGATACATTTTCCTTCAGCTTAGTCCTTTTATTCAACAGCGGAATGAACTGCCAACTATTCCAGCATATGTTTTACACAGCAGACGCAACCCAGTACTGGAAAACAGTATACACACACACACACATTCACACACTACGGCCATTTTAGTTCATCAATTCCCCTATAGCGCATGTATTTGGACTGTGCGGGAAACCAGGGCACACAGAGGAAACCCACACAAACACGGGGAGAACAGCTGGGACTCGAACGAGCGACCTTCTTGCTCTGAGGCGACAGTGCTAACCACTGAGCCACCATGCCACTCCAATTCATCTTAAAATAAGACTTGTTATATGCCTTAAATCTAAAGACTTTAAATGCGAGTAATAAATGAAAAATATAGATGAACTCACAGGAATAAGTCACAGAAAGCGTCTTCGTTGTGTCATTATAGCTGAATTTACTGCCCTCGTGTCTGCCGTAGTTCAAGTACTGATCTATGAGCCTGTTGTCCTGATGAGTCCTGCAAAAATACAAATAAAAAAATAACATAATACCTCAACATCTATAAACACTGTCAAGGATTGACACCAGTATGGATAAAAGCATTGGCATTTAAAGGCATAGTTCACCCCCAAAAATGTCAATTACTCATCCTCAACTGCTTCCAACCCTTTATGTATGGAAGATAGATGTGTAAATGAAGATCTTGGGCTCTATTTTAATGATCTAGGCGCAAAGTCTAAAGCATATGGCATGAATCCACTTTTGCACTTTTGCTATTTTAAGAATGGAGAAACACGCTCTGTGCCCTGGCGCACGGTCTAACAGGGTTGTGCTTATTCTCTTAATGAATTCTGGGTGTGTTTTGAGCATAACGTTCATTAAGCCAATCTCACATTCCCTTTAAGAGTCATTTACTATTTACATGGTGGACTTGGCCAACGCTTTACTAGCGAGAAAACTAATAGTATCTGGATGCAGCCTTCATGATGCAAGCTGAGATTGCATCACTAAGCGATGCAATGTCAGACACACAATGCGCTGAATGGAGTGAGTGACATCACTGTGACAGGTAGGGTTAGGGGTGGGGTTAGGTGAGCATATTAAAAAGCATTGGATGCAGCTCTGATAGCACTGCACCAAGTCTGCATCCAGACCCCTCTCGAGAAAACAGTTAAAAAGAGCATCTGCAGCGCGAGAATAAAGAACGAGCCTCCTCCATTCAGCCTTTTTACTTTCTATTTACTTGAACTCTTTATTTTACTCCTTTACTTAGGTGGAGTAAGGAAACAGTGGAAACTCACTCCACTGAAGACAACTATTAGCCTACATGTTTAATTTAGTTTAAGCGCAAAGATTTCTTTCAACTATTTCTAAATTCTGTACTAATCTCCAGCAAACAAATAAATGGAGAATAATAACAAATTAAATCCAAACACACGTCCTGTTCTTATGCCCCATATGGTGATGCAGACGTCTCCAAAACCCCACAGGTGGACAAATATAAACATGTTTTTATTAAAACAAATATAAACATGCAGATAATAAATAATACTGCCAATAATAATAATAATAATAACATTATACAGATGCAGATTGTCATGAATAAACTGAAAAAGCCCCCGAGATGATAAAGGCATGGAGGCAGTGGATTTTATATTTATGGAGAAAATTATAATTTTTATAACATTTTAATCCTTTATTTGTTTTCATCTGTAAAGATATTTGTGTATTGCTGAACATCCTGTGTGTATTAAGCAATGTGTAAGCGTTTGGACCTGCATAGGCACATAACTAACGTGCTCTACACTGGACTTTATAAAGCAGCTTTTAGTTGGTAAATGGCGCGGCCTATTTCAGTTCTTAAAAATAGCAACAATGCACCTTAACACACCTCCTTTTCAGACCAGCACACCCATGAGTCCACAAAGTGGCGCTAATGGATTTGCAGATTTAAACAACATGGCACAAAATGTGAAAATTACAGTTGCGCTGGTCTGAAAATAGCAAAAAATCATGCTGAACACGTCTTGCGCCTTATTGCGCCGGGTGTATGTTAGGGCCCCTTTATATAGGAGTTTGGAAACTAGCAGCCATTGACTTCCATACTATGGATTGTATCAATGGATATTTTTAGGGAGCTATTATGCAAAAATCACTATTACAAGGGGTTTAAACACAGTTATGTGTCAACAGTGTGTGAACATAACCAGCCTCTAATGGTAAAAATTAATGTTTTTTTATAATCAGACTTGATAAAAACAGTCTGCAGAAACACTTTGATTGACATGCTCCAATTGTACATGTCATCAGAGGGGGAAAGCCCCGCCCACTAGTGACCATTTCTCCCTTATTAGCATAGAACATCAGTCTTGTTTTTGAATCTGCCACTATGCTGACACACAGGCATCTGTAGCTCCGCCCTCTTTTGAAAAGAGCACAAACTTATTTGAATTTAAAGCGACAGTCATCAAAACCCCACCCAATTAGGATCAAAGCCTAAAAGGGTCAGTTTCAGAGAGTTATAATTCATTATTTGTGTGGTATTTTGAGCTGAAATTTCACACACACACTCAAGGGACATCAGAGACTTATTTTACATGTCGTAAAAACTGTCTAAAAATGTGCACTAGCAGAATAAACTCCTTTTTGCTATCATGCGAACACTATCAATGATGAGTAAATGTACAACTCACTTTGTGATAACACAAGCAGCCACATCCGTGCATTCGGTGGCGGTGAAATCCTCAGGCTGTGAGAAAGACAAACACGGACTTAAAGAAAGCACCACATCAGCGTCTCCTGTTTCTGACGGCAGAGGTGTAAAACGCAGTAAAAAACCGTCCTCGTCTGCCACCGAGCCTAGATCTATGAGGCCGGAGCCGTCCAGCATCAGACACTTACACTGGTTGACTTTAATACAGCCGCTGCGCTTAATATCTGCTGGAGGAACGGCTTCTGCGAGGAACAGAGAGAAATAAAACACAGCCAGAGCAGACTGAGGCATAGTGAACATTTAGAAGCACACAGTCTGAGCATTAACTACAGCTCAGAGCACTACTCAGTCAACACTATAGTGATAATGATGAGCATCAGGGTGGCAGATTCCCGAACAGCTCTATTTCAACAACACAGACGCTCGTTATGAGTTACTCTGTTTACTTATAGGAGAAATAATAGTGTAAAATAATATTAATTGGGTTAAATCTGGAAATTTCAGGTCAGAATTATTAGCCCGCTGTATTTAGTGCATCCAGAAAGTATTGACAGCGCTTCACTTTTCTCCACTTTTTTAATGTTACAGCCTTATTCCAAAATGGATTAAACTAATTTATTTCCTCAAAATTCTACACACAATCCTCCATAATGACAATGTGAAAACGTTTTTGGAAATTGTTAAGAATTTATAAAAAAATAAAAAGCTGAAAAATCACATGTACATCAGTATTTGTTGATGCACTTTTGACAGCGATTACAGCCTCGAGTGTTTTTGAATATGATGCCACAAGCTTGGCTCACCTGTCTTTGGGAGTTTTTGCCTATTCCTCTTTGCAGTACCTCTCAAGCTCAATCAGGTTGGATGGAAAGCGACAGTGCACAGCCATTTTCAGAACTCTTTAGAGATGTTCAATAGGATTTAGGTCTGGGCTCTGGCTGGGCCACTCAAGGACATTCACCGAGTTGTTGTGATGAAGCCACTCGATTAATATTTTGGCGTTGTGCGTTGGGTCATTGTCCTGCTGAAAGATGAACCATCGCCTCAGTCTGAGGTCAAGAGGACTCTGAAGCAGGTTTTCATTCAGGATGTCTCTGTACATTGCTGCATTCATATTTCCCTCTATCCTGACTAGTCTTCCAGTTCCTACTGCTGAAAAACATCCCCACAACATGATGCTGCCACCACCATGCTTCACTGTAGGGATTGTATTAGCCTGGTGATGAGCGCTGCCTGGTTTTCTCCAAATGTAGCACCTGGCGTTCACTCTGAAGAGTTTAATTTTAGTCTCATCAGAGCAGAGAATTTAGTTTCTGATGGTCTGAGAGTCCTTCAGATGCCTTTTTGGCAAATTCCAGGCGGGGAGTGTCTTCCGTCTGGTCACTCTACTATGCAGGCCTGATTGGTGGATTGCTGCACAGATGGTTGTCCTTCTGTAAGGTTCTCCTCTTTCCACAGAAGAAGGCTGGAGCTCAGACTGAGTGACCATCGGGTTATTGATCACCTCCCTGACTAAGACCCATCTCCCCGATCACTCAGCTTAGATGGCCGGACAGCTCTAGGAAGAGTCCTGGTGAGTCCAAACATCTTCCACTTACGGATGAGGGAGGCTGCTGTGCTCACTGGAACTTTCAGAGCAGCAGATATTATTCTCTAACCTCCCCCAGCCTTGTGCCTCGAGACAATCTTGTCTCGGTGGTTTACAGACAATTCCTTTGTCTTCATGCTTGGTTTGTGCTTTGACATGCACTGTCAACCCTGGGAGCTTATATAGACGGGTGTAAGCCTTTTCAAATCATGTCCAATCAGCTGAATTGACCACAGGTGAACTCCAATGAAGCTGCTGAAACATCTCAAGAATGATCAGTGGAAACAGAATGTACCTGAGCTCAATTTAGAGCCTCACCCCAAATGTGTTGGATGGCGGAGGGGTGTCGCGCACCGTATTACCACTGATCCAATGGGTTGGCAGAGCGAGCTGTGCAAACTTTCAAAGACCTTTTGAAGAGGAGTTCAGGGGACACCCTGGAGACGAAGGTACAGAGGGTTTTGTTCAATTATCGCATTACACCTCAATCTACAACTGGACTGTCTCCTGCTGAATTGGTGATGGGTCGGAAATTGCGTTGCACGCTAGACAAGATGCACCCAGACTTCACTGGTAAAATGGAAATGAAGCAGCAAGCTCAGGAGGAGTATTAAGATCAACATGTGAAATCTCGTTCCTTTTAGATTGGAGACTCTGTGTATATTTGAAATTTTGGGTGTGGACCAAAATGGGTGTATGGAACAATCCAGGACATTACAGGACCAGTCTCTTATACAGTGGCTTTGGGTAATGCTCAGATAGTGAGGCGTCATGTGGATCAATTATTCCGTGGCCAATCTAAGGAAATGCCAGTGGCGTAGCGCAAAATGCGGAGGCCTCCCTGCAGGGATCACTGACGGGGCCCCCAGTTTAGGGGAGTGATCACAAATTGAGGACCGGGAAAGGGGGCAGGGTGGAGCGATGACGCGGGGAAGCCTTCACAAACTGAGGAGCGATCACAAACCGAAAGCGGCGAGAGCGTCAAAGTAGCCAGAAGTCATTCATTTTTAACGAGAACCGGCGGCAAGGAACAGCGCGGCGCATCTTCTCCTGTGTGGGCGTCGAGGAGAGTTAAAATCAAGTCAACTTTATGGTATGAGCTATGACGCGGTTTGGCGGCAAGCAATCAGAATGAAGTAGCCCACCGCTTGAGAGGAGTTCAGAGAACACAGACCTGTAAACGTTGGTTCCGACCACAGTTGTTCCCAAAAGTTTGATTATTGCGGTTACCGGATTTTCAATTATTGAAAATGGCAACGACGTGGGGCCCTCTAATCACGTGGGGCCCCTCTGCGGTGCGTGCCCTACGGGCCCGTCTGCTATGCCACTGGAAAATGCCTATGGAACAACCAAGCATGGATGTTCAGTTAAGTGAGGATAAGGCGGTATCTCAGGATGTGGTTGTTCATGGGCCCGAATCACCTAGCATTCCCATAAGATCAAACGAGTGTGTTACAACGACTACAGTTGAGTTGGAAAACTAGCAAACTGTTGGTTCCAGTCCGCCTTTGGAAGAGTTATGTAATACTCCTTTGATTTCTGAATTGATGCCAAGAACTAAATTAACAAATTCTGAAACTGTGTCTACCGAAGGGCTACGACGCTCAAGGAGGGAGCGTAAACCTCTAAAACACTTAAAAGACTTTGTGATGTGAAGAAAAAAAAAAAAAATATGTTGTACTTTATCTATATTGGTGTTAATTGTGAAATGTGGGGGGACTGTCTTTGGATTTATGTGGGTAAGAGTGTAGTATGGCATAATAATGTTGTCCAGTAGGGGGCGATGTGTCACTTGATGGTGCGTGCAGTATAAAAAGGGGCTGAGAAGAAGACCAGCAGGTGTGTTACCAGTTTGCTGTGTATAGGGTATTCACCTTATTCTCCGCTGATGAGCTGGCGCTGCCATTTGAATATTTTTGTCTCGCGACTTCCGGTCACATTCACTTCCATTCATTTTTTGACGTTAACAACTGCTCGTTACGCTGCTTGATGTTGCAATTTAAAATTTTCTTATTATATTATGCTACTTGGTCTGTGTAGTCATGCAAACATTTGTTTGTTGAGCAAGTAGTTTGGCCATTTTCTGCCGTTTATTATTCCTAGTCATTTCTCCCATAGGCAACTAAATCGGAAGTTCTAAGACAATCGCGAAAACAGGCGCACTTCCGCATTTTAGAATAAGGTCAATATGTCGAGCTAGTGCTGTTCCCATACTGATACACTTCCGGTGACCTGTTATTGTGGACTTTTCTCCATTTTATACGGTTCCTTATACAGCATGTTGTAATGTCATTAAAATACATTCAGTTAAATAAACTTTGCCATTCATTTAGTTGCTCAAGCGTAAAACCAGACAAAAAGCCGTTTACTCGCACGCGCCCGTCAGAATTGGCAGGCTAGCGCAGAAGCTCCATTGAATATACTGGGGTAAAATAAATGCTCATATTATAAAGATATGGTGGGGGAAATGTAATTTAATGCAGTGCTTCTTGTACAATCTGAGACCCACTTTATATCTGATATCACTCAGCTAGTGGAGATCGCTGATTTTTAAAAAAAACAGACCTTAAACGCGCCGGTTTTTGCATTAAATACAGTTTGCCGGAAGTGCTTAACCAAGGTGACTGGCAAATTAAAAGTTCTATTAGCATGATTCAGCATTTACCCTAATTTCCAAAGTCCCAATAATTGACCAGCATGAACGTTTGGCTCTGAGTTACCTTTATTAACTCAAGATACATCAAAAAATACATAGCTAATGTACACCATTGACTGTTGTACACCGTCTGAGATAAAAAAAAAAAAGTTTATCCAACTATGACGACTTCCGTTACTGAGAAACCCGGAAATGTGAAAAGGGTCCATGAGCCGCGCGGCGCCATCTTGAGGAGAGAACGGTTTTTTCCACAGAATCAGGCGGACAGTCAGAAACTCACTGGCCTCTGCGGAGTGCCTGATGCCGCGGGGATTTCTCCTCTCTCTCCGCTCACAACATGGATTTCAACGTGAGGAAACTCGCCTCGGATGCTGGGATATTCTTTTCTCGCGCTGTCCAGGTAAGAGATGCCGTTTTTCGGTATGTAAGTAAGTGTAAAGGCGACAGTGAGAGTGACAGTTAATGTGACGCGCGTGCCCGTTGCGTTTACACAAAACACCGAGTTTCACTGATACAATCACACATTTTCACTTTCACCTCAATTAAATGTTGTTTCTGACATAGTACACGCTGTCAATGTAGGGTAAATATAAATAAATTACGATATTAGTCGACAACTAGCCATGTTTGAATATCTTAGGCTGTTTGGTTTGTTATTCTGATGTGTTTCCTCTCAGGAATATTATTTTAATGGAGTTTTTTTTATTGGGACAGTTTACAGAGGAGAAACTGGGACAGGCTGAGAAGACTGAACTGGACACTCACTTCGAGAATCTGTTGGCCAGAGCGGATTGCACCAAAAACTGGACAGAGAAAATCTACAGGCAGACTGAAGTTCTGCTCCAGCCAAACCCGGGTTAGACTCAAAGATATATAATATACACATGCATGCCTATTACTACGGTATCAGCTTCTTCCAATTCTATGCAAATGTCAGCCTTCGCATGACAAAAATAACGTTTTTCCCAAAATAGTGAGACCCTTTCTACGTTGTTTGTTTAGGCTTGTACTGTAAAACACTGCAAATGTCTCTGTCAGTGTTTTTAAAGAATTATACCCTCCTGAGACCCAACTATTTTTTTTTTACTCAAATAATTTCTTACATCATTTGGGTAAAAAAAAAAATCTACAATTTAGAGTTTTTACATTTTGTTTTAATTTTTTATTTTACAGCATGTCCACTGCAAAACGCACATCAAGTGACCACACACACTCATTCACACACACACGCACACACAGTCATGCGCTCAAGACAGCGGGTCCAGGCAGTCAGCGGGTCAGTAGACTGGTTCAATCTTTTGCTTTCACGCTTGTACTTAGTAATTTTAGCGAACACCTCAGATACTATTGGTTGGCCCACTTAAGTGTGCATTTTTATTATTATTTTTTTTTTGTAAAGTCATCAATTTCAAATCATTGTTTTCTCGCTCTGTTGTCTTATTTTTTTAAGTTTCCTACTATAGCTGCTTGTGTTTTTTTTGCCATTTGATGTTGTCTGTGTTTTTTTTTTTTAATGTTGTATGTCTGTCTGTGTACCAGGTGCTCGCATTGAAGAGTTCCTGTATGAGAAGCTTGACCGGAAGATTCCACCGCGGGCAACTAATGGAGAGATTTTATCCCAGTTCATGCTGGAGGCTGCGAAGGAGTTTGGACCGGGAACACCATATGGTAAGAGTCTACTCTCAGAAATTTGTCTAAACACTGTGATTATCATTCATTTATGGGTGATTCTAGAATTGCTGGTACATTTGCATAAATTTAAAGAATAAAAACTTTTAAATAGTTTTAAATAATAACACAAATGATATCAAGTCATCTTTAAATAATAACGCCCCATTCACACGGGACGTCAGCGTCAACGCTTCTCATTCACTTTGAATGGATGATGTCAGGCATTGCCGAACTACATTGTGCACCGCTTCAGAGGCGATGCTCGCTGCAGAAGTTGGGACTAGCTCAACTTTTCAAGTGCCGACGGAAGCGTCAGCCAATCAGATCACTGTATGCAAATACACCAGCTGGACAGTGGCCTATTGCTGACTGAATTTCATTGGCTGATGCTTCTATGACAATCGCTTCAGCCCCAACGTCAGACACGCCTTCAGTCAAGCTTTGACGCTGAAGCCCCGTGTGAATGGGGCGTAAGCATGACGCAATACTCAATATAATATTAAACCATTAGGTATGACCTCCATGGTTCAATAACCGAGTAAAAAACATTTTATTCCTGCTTTCTGTGTTTTAGTATTAATCAAACAAAGAAACAAAGAAATTAACCCGAAAATAAATGAAAGAATGAAGAATCACCTAAATGTAATTTCTGCCAGGCTGCTCTAACTATAAAACATATTTTGTTGGAATGTGGAAACTTAAATTCAATTGGACAACATTTTAATAAGAAGAGTACTTTGGACATTTTTAAAAAGATACCCCCAGGAAGAGTTTTACATTTTTTTAAAATCAAAAATCAAGCTGAAAAATCGTATTTAACTTTGAATAATTTTTGTATGAATTTTATCTATTTATATTTTATATATTTGTCTAAGTAATTTTTTTTAGTGTAATATGAATTTGTTTTTATCATGTAATATTTTATGTATATTCATTTGGCCACAAAATAGCCACATATTGCTGATGTGGTAATAAATAAATAAATTAATTAATCAAACAAAGGATAATGAAACCATTCACTCTACTCTTGACTAAATAGGCTACTGAATTGAAGAAATGGATCTTTTATTTAATTTAAACAGTGAAGATACAGTTTGCAGGGCTTTATTTGTTTTTTAGTTTGTGTAATTGTCTAACTACTGTCAGGTACACTTTTGTTTTAGTAATATATTTGCAATATTGTATTTTGCTTGTAGTATTTTTATTTTTATTTATTTATTTTACTGAACATGTCATATACCCAATCGTACCGAACTGTGCAAACTCTGTATTTTTACACTCCTACAGAATAATAATGTTTGCATGTGCATTTAGGTATATTTGTCTTGAAAATATTAACTTAAAGACTCTCACTATACCTATTTTTGACTTGAATCATACATTCAGCTTCAGTCATCATGAAATAATTAAGTCAAATTTTTGTCTTATTTCAATGTTTACTCTTCTACGCTACTACTACTAAATACTTACTTTATAAAAACAATAATAGGATAGAAATACATAAAATTCAGTTTTAGACATGCTCACAATAATGAAATACCATTCTAATGTATTCTGACTTGTACTTATGGGCACAAATGGTAAAAAATGTTGTTGTAATGAATTGTAAAGATTTCAAATGTCTCTGTTGCTATACTGAATGGCACTCTCAGAGTGTCTTCTGAAAATCATGGAACAAATCTGTAATTTAATAATAATGCATAATATTTATTGACATATTTTTTGCTCAAAAGAAAGCGATGAAAGGCAAAGCATAAAGCTAAGTTTAAAGGTGCACTATGTAAGTTAGCCACCCACTGGTTGAACTAGGTGTTGCGTTTGTTTTGATCCAGAAGTGCAAGCGCAGGTTGCCAGATTGACAACCAAAAGGAATGAGTCTGACCATCGAGCCTAAAGGCTGATTTAAGATGTAGTCTAATTAAATGCAATGGCACGCGATAGAAGGAATATTTTACATATCAAAAGGAGCTTTTGTCCTAATCAACACCTGATATTTATATTTAAGAAACGGCCTTTATTTCTTGCAGCTGATTAACAGGATAAACTGATTAGCTCAGGTACAACTCATGTGCTTTATTCAGTGGTAAATGTTAATAATCTGAGTTTGAATGTCATTTAACATTACTTTTATTGCCATATTACTGATAGCAGCAGCAGATAGTTCACCTCAGATCTTGAAAATAAAATAAACCGTCTGAAATTGAACTTTAGAACTGTGACTCAGTGCCAACACATATCAGTGATTTAGCATGTAAATTTAATAATGTTTAAGAGGTTTGACAACCAAATTGCTGTTCACTGTGTATCGTGTCACACAGCGTGTTGTAAGGGGATACAATGTAACCTTCTCACCTAATCTTTATGCTTGTAATATTTATATTATTGGCTAATTATTACCCTCATGTGGATATCTGAGTCTGCATCTCATTTCAGACTTGGTATTGTCCACTGGAGGTCGCAACAAGGCAACCCCGGATGCTGATATATGTTGTCTAAAGTGATTGGGCGGGTTTTAATAACCAAAACAAAGACTTCCATTCTGGCATGTAACAGACATTTTCAAAGCAGAAAATCTGACTTCAGCATTGTTTTTCAGATAAACAAGAATGTTCACTGAGCATGCTTCTTAAACATCTGCAAACATATTGGGTCCTATCATACACCCGATGCAATAAGGCGCAAGATGTGTTTGCCCCTTTGCATTGCTATTTTCAGACCAGCGCAACTCTAGTTTTCCTGTTTTGCGCTTGTTGTTTAAATAGCAAATCCATTTGCGCCATTTTGTTGACTCAAGGGTGCTCCTGTCTAGGAAAGAGGTGTGTTAACGCGCATTGTTGGTGCGTTGCAACTTGAAGGAACTAAAATAGTCTGTGCAATAGACCAGCTGAAAGCGAGTCTAAATTCCAGCACAGAGTGCATTAGTTGTATAAACTTCTTAGTCGTTTACACATTACTTTAAACACACAGAATGTACAGCAATATGTAAATATCTGTTCCACCAACTGTTGCACCAACAGTGCGCCTTAACACACCTCTTTTTTAGACAGGAGCACCCTTGAGAAAAAAGAATGAGAATGAAGGGAATCAAATTTTACAAACATTATTATTTTCTAAATAAATATAAAAACCACTGCCTTCATCCCTTCTTCATCTCGGGGGGCTTTATCAGTTTATTCACGACAACTTGCCTTTGTATAATGTTATTATTATTAACATCAATATTTATAATATGCATATTTGTATTTGTTTTATTAAAAACAAGCTTAGATTTGTCCACCTGTCAGGTTTTAGACCATATGGGGCACAGCATGTGTGTTTGAAAATACTCAGTTTTTTTTTTACCAAACTTTGTTAATACTGTTCATTTATTCGTTTGCTGGAAATGAGAACTGAATTTAGAAATAGTTTAGAAACAAATCTTTGTGCTCAACAAACTAAATTAATTATGTAGTAGGCTAATGGCGAGTTCAGACTGCATGATTTTCAAAGTAGTCGTGTCACAGATGTTTTCACACTGCATGACTATCTGGGCTGGCGTTTCGTCGCTGCTTTGTTTACACTGCAAGATGGATCGGCGACAGGGACATTCACATTTCATGACTTTACTATAGGAAGAATCGCCGACAACTTCGTCCAAACTACGTCTCATAGCCAAAAACACGTAGTATATCTTTTGTTATAATGAGAAAGAAGCCTTTAATGGGGTAGAACATGTACATGTTTGCTCACCTGGGTTTAAAGGGAATTAGCCATTTCTCCTCAACGTTGATGATAAACTAATTTCTTTCTGTATGAAACGTCAAACAGACACGGTTGCTCCTGAGTCCTGTCAAACCTCCACTAGTTTTTCCTCCATTTCGTGGGTCCAAATAAACCAAAAAAAGAGCGCTTTTAACTTCTCGCCCAGCCTCCCGCTGGCCTGCAGCAGTTATACACAAGTGAAAGCTGCTCTCTCATTGGCTGTAGGCGATGGCTGATGTTATTTTTAGTCAAAACTCAATTCACACGGCATGATTTGAATCGCCGACAGCTCCAGATATTCAGCACGCCTGAATATCTCACAGGCATCGGCGACTCATCAGCGATTCTCTCAGATCGCGTCTTTGATAGTTCATACTGTGTGATTGTCACTCGTGTGCACGAGCAGCGATTTGCCTGTGATTTCAGGCATTTGTCTGCGATTTCTCAAAACCTGTCGGCGAGCCAAAATCAGGGCTAAAATCACGCAGTCTAAACTAGGCATAATTGATGTCTTTAGCGGAGTGTACAACACTGTATCTAGAGAAAGTAAAGGCCGATTGGAGGAAGCTCGGTCCTTATCCTCGAGCTTCAGCTGCTTTGTTTAACTCTTTTCTCGCTAGTGAAGAGAATAAGCACAACACTGTTATACCATGTGCCGCATTGCAGAGGGTATTTATTGATCCTTTAAATAGCAAAAGTGGATTCAGACATGTCCTTAATGCTTTTGCGCCATGCACTTTAGACTTTGCACCTAGATCATTAAAATAGAGCCCATTATGGTATTTTATGCTTTAGAAGAGTCAAAACTGACATACAGCACCTTTAAGGTTGTATCACACTTGTATTGTTTTGATGCTTGTAAGACGTTTTGATCATACACAAGACAATTTATGTCTTTTATTTTAATTCAGAAACAATAAATTGCAAATGTTTCATCTTTGCAAACCTCAGCTTCAGATCGTTAGACAGAAAAGGCTGCCAAAACAAAACGCCTAATTTGTCTGTAGGAGTAAGCTGAATCCAGGACAAATCCATTGATTGGGCTCTCAAATGTTGCTCTTAATTTAATTCAGTCTTTTCCAGTTACACTAAGAGCCATTGTCAGTGTTTGTATGTCTAAAGCTGCTTTTGCAGATGTATTATGAAAACACAATAGGTTAGCAAGCGGTTCGCTTTTTTAAGTGCTGTAATAATTAAACTGACAGCGATGTTGAAGTTTTTCAGTGTGATTAAATTGATTTCGCAGTCTCTGATGGTTTTCCCCTGCAGGCCGAACCAATAAATCTCCACGCTTTTTCCTTTCGGTTCTCTGTCGCAGTGATCAATAGTGTCAAAGGTCATCTGTGATGTCACATCCTATTACCATCATGATCTTCAGTAGAGCTGCTGAAGACAAAGTTATTCCACTCTTGTGTAACCCAGGTCTAAATTAAATAAACAATATTTTAGGCATAAAACTTTCATATGAAATAAAAGTACAAGATTTACTTGTATTGAATTGCAATATAGATAAACAATATAAATTCTATCTATCTATCTATCTATCTGTCTGTCTGTCTGTCTGTCTGTCTGTCTGTCTGTCTGTCTGTCTGTCTGTCTGTCCGCCCCTTCATCCATCCGTTCTGTCTATCCATCTATCATCTATATTCTGTCAATTATCTATTGTTCCATCCATCCATCCATCCATTTATCCATCCATCGTTCTTTCTATCATCTATCATTCTGTCTTTCTATCCATCTATTGTTTAGCTAACATTCTGTCCATCTATCATTCCATCTATCTTACTATCCATCTATCTTCTTATTTATTGAGCCATCCATCCATCTATCTATTTATTGTTTGTTCTGTCATTTGTTCTGTCACTCTGTCCATCCTTCTATCTATCAAACTATTCTTCTATCTATTGTTCTATCTTGTTTCATCTAACTATCGTTCTTTGTCTGTCTGTCTATCGTTCTATCTATCCAATCATCTATCTGTCCGTCTGTCTGTCCGTCCGTCTGTCCGTCCGCCCGTCTGTCTGCCCGTCTGTCCGTCCATCTGTCTGTCCGTCTGTCTGTCGTTCTATCCATCGTTCTGTCTGTGTGTCTGATGGTTTGTTGTTCTATCTATCGTTCTACATATCATTCTATAGTTCCATTCATCCATCTATTCATCCACTCTTATTAAAATAAGAAGTTATTATTGAGGTTATTATTATTTAACGTGTTTTTATCATTGTTTCTCATTCCTAAAATATAAATATTTGCATCTTGACACTGTTAAAGTAATTATATCATAAAAATATCTATTACCTATTTTAGTCATCATATAAATAAATAACGTTTTTAAATTAGCTAATAAAAATAGCCTTTTTTAGGGAAATGATATATGGACAAAAAAATTGCATATATTTCCCAGTATTGTGCAGCCCTAATATATATATATGATTGACAAGCAATAAGGATAAAGATAAGTGAATAAATATGAATTCCAGTGCTAAATTTTAAGGGTTATTTATGTTCACTTGCGTATTGTAAAAGCTTTTATTGCTGTGTTTGGTTGCCTCCTGAGAAGTGCAGATCTCAATTATAGTAGCTTTATACAGTGGAGAGGGAACTGTGCACTTCTTGTTTGTCTGTTCTTAAACTAAAGTGCACTTAGTGGTTTTAAATGGCTCTAACATTCTGTGACTGACCAGATGCTTTTAGCATGAGCTGAAACACAAATACAATCTCTGTAAGTTTAAGACTGCTGCTAATCTGAAGTCTAGAAAATCTTGAAGTGTCTACTTGTAAAATAAAGGGACTCTTTTTGTGAACATTTAACTTGAGTTGGTCATTAATTAATTCACTGGCAACAAAGTTACATGCGTTACATAGATGTCTAAAATCAGCAATGAAAATGCATTTCCTTTGCATTTGTTTTGGTTAATATTTAATATTTGTGCACAATTCTGAAAATACTACAGTGTTGGCATTAATCAGTGAATCTAGAATAAGAAGTTTGATTTATGATTATACACGACCTGACAAAAGTCTTGTCACCTATGCAAATTTTAGAAACAGCAAATAATAACTTGACTCCTAGTTGATCATTTGGTATCAGAAGTGGTTCATATGAAAGGCAAAGGCCTCTAGATTATACTTATTTGACCACAATAAAATAAAATATGATCATGCCTTGATTTTAAATGATTTAATTAGGACAGTAAGGTCTGACTTTTTTGAGACAAAAGTCTTGTCACTGAATAGAAATAATGTCCAGTATAGAATATGAAGTTTTGCTGCAGTGGAGACAGAATGAATATTGTGTCTGACTCCATCATGAGCTTGGAGGACTGCATCCATACATCTCTGCACTGACTCAAATCACTGATTAATAAAGTCATCTGTAACGGCAAAGAAAGCGTTCCTGCAGGACTCCCAGAGTTCATCAAGATTCTTTGGATTCATCTTCAATGCCTCCTCCTTCATCTTACCACAGACATGCTCAACAATGTTCATGTCTAGTGACTAGGCTGGCCAATCCTGGAGCACCTTGACCTTCTTTGCTTTGAGGAACTTGATGTGGAGGCTGAAGTATGATGAGCGCTATCCTGCTGGAGAATTGTCCCTATCCTGTGGTTTGTAGTGTAATGGGCAGCACAAATGTCTTGATACCTCAGGCTGTTGATGATGATCATCCACTCTGCAAATCTCTTGCACGCCCCCATACTGAATGTAACCCCAAACCATGATTTTTGCTTCACCAAACTTGACTGATTTCTGTGAGAATCTTGGGTCAATGCGGGTTCCAGTAGGTCTTCTGCAGTATTTGTGATGATTGAGATGCATTTCAACAGATGATTCATCAGAAATATCTGCCACTTTAGAAATGATCAACTAGAAGTCAAGTTATTATTTGTTACTTCTACAACTGGGATCAAAGACAAGACTTTTGTCATGTTGTATAGACAAAATGCATATGGAGCATATGGGTAAAAACAATTAAGGACCACTCTTTAATCCATTATAGTGCTCTCTTTAAAATACTAATTGTAAAATCCTTCAAGTGTTACTGTAATCATTGTCAATAAAGTAACCATGTATAGGTTTTCGTCTGATTAAGGTCTAATTATTGATTTCACTTATAGTTGTGTTGGAAATAGTAAAAAAAAAAATTTTCATTTCACAGTCATTTTCATTTTTTTAAATCCTAATAAAAATGTTCAGTATCGCAAATAAATAAATAAGGTATGGATATTTTTATGTCCTTACAAACAGTTAAATGCAGTAAACTATTTTTTGATAATAAACTACAAGCAATTACTGTATTAGAAACAAGACATTAAATAAAAAAAACAATTGATGTCAACAACATAAAGTTGAATTTCTTGTAAGCATTGCTGTGTTTACAACATTAAAAATTAAGTTTTGCATTGCATAATATACAGGACTGTGAGACGATTTAGTCAATTTGTGCAGTTAAAATCAAAGACCGCACTGTAGATTTAAAGTGGCGTTCAGCATTAATTATTGATTCAGTGGCTAATCAACTCTTCTGACTAATGTGTGTTCGTTTAGCCGACCCAATTTATTGTATTGTATCCATTCATTGCAATATAAATAGTGAAAAGCATTCAGGAATATATATACATACATACATACATACATACATACATATATATATACATATATATATATACATATATATATATATATATATATATATATATATATATATATATATATATATATATATATATATATATATATATATATATATATATATATATATATGTCTGTTTATATACCGTTTAAGTCAGATTTATTAGCCCCCCTGTTTATTTTATTTAATTTTTAAAAAATATTTCCAAAATTATGTTTAACAGAGCAAGGACATTTTCACAGTATGTCTGATAATATTTTTTTTCTGTAGAGAGTCTTATTTGTTTTATTTCGGCAAGAATAAAAGCAGTTATTAATTTTTTAAAACACTTTTAAGGTCAAACTTTTGAACCCCTTTAAGTTATATTTTTTTCCCGATAGTCTACAAGACAAACCCTCCTTATTCAATAACTTACCTAATTAGCCTAGCCTGCCTAGTTAACCTAATTAACCTAGTTAAGCCTTTAAATGTCACTTTAAGCTGTATAGAAGTGTCTTGAAAAATATCTAGTCTAATATTATTTGCTGACATCATGGCAAAGATTAAATAAATCAGTTATTAGAAAGGAGTTATTAAAACTATTATGATTAGAAATGTGTTGTGAAAATCTGCTCTCCGTTAAACAGAAATTTGGGGGGGGGGGAACAGGGGGGCTAATAATTCAGGGGAGCTAATAATTCTGACTTCAACTGTATGTTTTTGATGCTCTTTATTGATCTCTATGGAAAATTAATTAAAAAAATTCAATTAAATTAATCGTAATTTTTTTTGCGCTTTTAGAATGTAGATTGTGTCAAAGCAGCTTAACATTGAAGTTCTTGTAAATTGAAACTGCTTCAGTACAATTTTTGCAATTTATGTTTAGTTTAGTTCAGTTAATGTCACTACAAAAAGCCCAATCACTAAAGAGTAAATCCAACAATGCGCAGCTCCACAAGTTCCAAACCAAGCAAGCCAGTGGCGATGCAAATTTATCTGCATCTTGGCGTTTCCATTACGCATTGTTTTAATGCAATATTCTGAAATGCACATAAAAATTGGTGGTTGAAAACGTAGCATATGACTTATTTGTGTTTGCTGTAGGAAGCACCCTGATCAAAGTGGGCGACTGTCAGAGGAGGCTGGGCGGCGCTGAGAGAGAGTTTCTGCAGGCCTCGTCCATCAGCTTTCTAACACCCTTGCGCAACTTCCTGGAGGGAGACTGGAGGACCATTTCTGTGAGTCTGACTTGTAGATTTGATGCCATCACTGTAAGTTATTCAAATAAAGTTTGTGTGTAGCACTTTTCAGAATAATAATTATTCCAAATAAAAATTTTATTTGTCACATACAGAGTCATACACCGTATGATATGCTGTGAAATGCTTACACAACCACTTGTGACAAAAATAGCAATAAGTTCTACAAAAAATCTAAATTTTCGAGAAATAAAAGGTATGCAATAGAAAATAAAAGCAAATATAAAATATTTTAAGACCTTTATAGTTTTAAGGACTTTCCAAAGTAGCTTTACAAAAAGGTGCATGTTATTACATTACAGTCAAAACAAGTTGTGAAGGTGTTGTGTATAGGGTGGACATTATATTTACTTATTACACGGCTATCTGGAATACTCGCTTTTGATTAGTCAGTCACAACATTCCAAGGTATGTTATTCTGAAATAACAACTGCTAAATAACACCAAATTATAAATAAATAAATCAATAAATATATAACAAATTCAAATCCTTATTCTTACATCCATATTCATATGTATCTGCTTGTCTGTCACGCTGCAGTTTTTGACTGTTTGGCACCAATAAATAATAGGTAGGTTAGCATATTCTCCATTTAGCCAGTTTCATTTCTGTCAGCTTTGCATTTTCGACTGTTTGGCAACATATTGTGACTGAATAATGCACAGGTTAGTGTATACTCCATTCAGCTGGTTTCATCCTTGTCAGCTTTGCATTTAATTAAAGCAATTTAAATTATTTAATTTATATGTTTTGTGACAAGTAGCCATGTAATAAGTATTGGGAGAATAAACCATTTAGTTTTATACAACAGTGCTCCTCTTCGTATCAAACTGCTGATAAACGTGTTGGGTCTGTTCTACGATAACACTCCTGGATGAACTAGGTTATCCCTAACATAGTCAACCTGCAGTTATGTAATGTATAGTGTACATTTCAGAAAGATGATGTCCATGTGTATAATACATTTTGAAGGGATATTTTACAGTTTTAACTCAAGTAATGACCAGTCTGTAAGATGAAAAAGAGCCGGAGTCAGAGATTCAAATAAATAAATAAATAAAGTTTACTGAAGATAGTTTTCAGTGTCATCAGCAGAAGCTGCTTCAGCACTTGCAATGAGTTCCTTGGTTGCTCTGCTTACAATCACAAATCAATACTACAATACTCTCTACACAAGACCAGAAAGGGTGTGATTCAGGTAACAGGTTCCGATTGGTTAAAACAAAGATAGACATTTCTAAATATGTATGTCAATGCGGGGTCATATCTGAATCCAGATAGGGATGACGACAGGAGGCTTGGGTCAGGTCGCCCATAGACAATTAAGAGCTGGTCTCAGACCTGTAGAACTGACCTATCGGATGCAAATTTACACGCAAGAGACGATCTGTTATAAAATCCCAGGGTTGTTTTTTTGTACTCTCAGCTGTCTTATCAAACTCCTATTCAAAACTGCTATTAACAGCATTCAGGCTGCCATCTTCTTACTACGCACAAAGTCATAAAAATTATTTGCATAAAAAGGAAATTACTTTAAAAAGAATTAACCGAAAAATAGCAAAATCATGTTAAACACTTTAGATTGTATTAACTAATAGAAATAACAATAGAAACGGTTGTTCCCAGTCATCAGGCTCAGCAGTTCCACTCTAAAGGTCTATGACCTGCTTTGGTGGCTCCTGAAAATAAAGTCAAAATAGACAAAGACTTACATTAACCACTTAAACTCTGCGTGCCCGGAACCGGGGACAAAATGACGTCATCGGGAGAATAACTATAGGTTTAAGAGATCTGTCTGCATCAATAACACCATATGATATACTGGGTGAAAGCTTAGAATGTCTATTTTCAACTGATGCACATCACTTTAATATTTGTTGCACTGTAATTAAGTTATTTACACTTAATTTACACTCGATGTATAATATCTCAACCCTCCCGATTATGTACTTTGTTCAGTATGCATATTTTTTACATATTTTTGCATATTTTTTACGCTAATATTAGACACACAATTGCAAGTAATATGTCAAATTAAAGCTCTCATTCCCAAAAATAAGGATCCATCGTTATTTTTATTGATTTACAATCACATATCTAACAGTCTTCGAATGAATCATAAAGTATAAACTCGTTTTTTGTAAACATACAAGGGAAATTATTGATCATTTGCTACGTGAGCTGCCGGAGCTAGCACAGATAGCCAAACAAGCTAAATCATCTTTTACCTTAGGTTGTCCTCTGCAAAATGAGTCCATTTTCAGCGTTTTCTGAGGAAGTGTGCATCAGTAAACCCCTGCTGTGTCTTGTAAGTGTTAAGCAAAAAAGTTGTGATTTTCCACCCTTCGGTTGAACTTACATAATTATTGCATACTATATGATAAAAACAAAATAATTTTTTTCTAGTGTCTCCTGACAAATGCTGGTAACAATCAAAACAGTCTGCAGTTTGATGGAGCATACAGGGCCTGAGTTATACACTTTCTAAATCAGGCTTTAGAACAAAAAAACTAAAAGCGTTTTTTGTTGAGGTGGTTCCTAATAGGACAGACAACATATATAATAATATTTTATCACTTCCAGCAGTTCTTTTTGTAATTTCAAAGGGTTTTCTGTACAATTTCATTGAGATTTTGCATTTATTATAGTGTATGAGGGTATGGGAAGACTTCAAAAATAGGTAGGCGAAAATAAAATAAAAAATGGCATTTTTCCTCCTTGCAGTTGGAATGGAATTATTCTCACATAAATTGTTGTAATCAAAAAATTCCTTTTTCCTGTGTTTGCTGACACCTGCTGGAAAGAAATAAAATAGTTTCCAGGGTGCTGCAATTCATATATATACATATATACAACAATTGTTTTCAATTTCAACTGTATTTTATGAAATTTCAAAGGGTTTCCTTTCAAATGATACCGAACTTTTGTATTTACACCACTGCATGTTGGTATGGGAAGCTTTTTAAATCGGAAGGCGAAATTCAGGCGGAATTACCCCAAATAGCCCAAGAGCTTAACTGGTTAAGCATTGTGTTAACTTATTCATTAGTTAAATTGATTTCAAAGTTAAATACTCATTTAAATAATCATATTAATAAATTAGTGAGAAACAGGATAATGAGAAAAGGATAAACGTTAATCCTTGCTGGGACTGGTTGGAAGACAGAAATCCAAATTCATCAATTTTAAATGAGCTCATGTTTGTATTGCTTAAGTGTTGTCCACTCAGTAAGCAAGATGCACTGATAAATGTTTCCATCCTCCTCACAGAGAGAGCGGAGACTCCTGGAGAATCGACGCTTGGATCTGGATGCCTGTAAAGCACGTCTCAAGAAGGCCAAAGCTGCGGAAGCCAAAGCGGCTGTAAGACTCCTTATTACACTTTTACTTTTTCCTCTGTTATTTTTTTCTTTATGCATCCTCTGATTCTAGTTCAAGCATTAGTTAGATTTCTTCTTTCAGTAATTTGGAGGAAGAAATGGTCTGTTTACTGATCTCAATTGTTGTCAGACCACATAGGAATATGAATGTGCATCTGCATCTCTTCCTCCTGTTGCAAACTGAATGATTTCTCACTTGTTGATCGAGCACTAACTTTAACCTTCTGCTTTAATCTTCGCAGTGTGAGGGAGAAGTGAGTATTGCAGTGAATTTCCTCTCTTGCACATTATGCTTTTTAACATTTTTTGATTAGCGTAAAGATTTGATCAGTTTTGTTCCTCATTTTTCATGCTCTTCACTTGCTAGGAGCTTCATAAGATGTTATTTTGAGTGATATGATGGAACTACATATATTTGAATGAACTCAAATTTCTATAATCTTACCTTTCAGACCCTAAAATAAACACCCTGAACATTAAATTATGGCTATTTAATACCTTTATTAAATAACTTATTAATAAATTTATTGCCACTAGTCAATTTCACAGAATTTGCAAATCAAATACTGTATGTAAGTGTAATGCACAATTTTACACAATATTTATTTGATTTGTCTGGTTGCTCTTGTTAGAATATCATTTTATTGGGAAATAAGCATATCTGTGTTATTTTAACCATGTTTGACTAACTAAATGACTGAATGTAACACTATTTTTTTCTATAATATAACTTGCTATGATAGCTTTGTCATTCTTGTGTTCCTTGGAGGTACAGTGAAGCAACCAGATTAGAAATGTATTTTTTTTTTTATTAAAAATGAATATTTATAATAATAAAAATGAGATAAATCTGTTTGATTTGTAAAACACTTCGATTCATTCATTCATTTTCTTGTCGGTTTAGTCCCTTTATTAATCTGGGGTCACCACAGCAGAATGAACCGCCAACTTATCAAGCAAGTTTTACGCAGCGGATGTCCTTCCAGCCGCAACCTATCTCTGGGAAACATCCACACACACATTCACACAAACACTCATACACTGCGGACGATTTAGCCTACCCAATTCACCTGTACTGCATGTCTTTGGACTGTGGGGGAAACCGGAGCACCTGGAGGAAACCCACGCGAAGGCAGGGAGAACATGCAAACTCCACACAGAAACGCCAACTGAGCCGAGATTCGAACCAGCGACCTTCTTGCTGTGAAGCGACAGCACTACCTACTGCACCACTGCCTCGCCCAAAACACTTTGATTTTTATCAATAATATATATATATATATATGTATATATATGTATGTGTATATATATATATATATATATATATATATATATATATATATATATATATATATATATATATATATATATATATATATTTTTTTTTTTTTTTTTTTCTGAATAAAGACATCAAATGTTTTATTATGTCCATTTTAGGATTAATATGAATGTTAATTATTATTTACATTAATCATTATTAATTTAAATAGTTTTCTAAGTAAATAAAAATAATATATTTAGGGGCGGCACAGTGATTCAGAGGTTAGCACTGTCACTTCACAGCAAGAAGGTCTCTGGTTCGAGTCCCAGGTAGGCCAGTTGGCATTTCTGTTTAGAGTTTGCATGTTCTCTCCATGTTGGTGTGGGTTTGCTCCAGGTGCTCCGGTTTTCCCAACAAGTCCAAACACATGCGGTATAGATGAATTGAATAAACTAAATTGGCTGTAGCGGATGTGTGTGTGTGTGAATGAGTGTGTATGGATGTTTCCCAGTACTGGGTTGTAGCTGAAAGGGCATCCGCTGTGTAAAACATGATGAATAAAGGGACTGAGCTAAAGGAAAATGAATGAATGAAGTAATAGTATTCTTATAAACTGATATTCAAATTTTAATTAGGAAAATCATCTTGGATATTTCCCCATTGATACCATAGTGTTAATATTATTTAAATATTAGTCTTAATATTATTTAGCTTTGCTATTAGGTTTTTGTAGATTTTATTATTCTTATTATTATTATATATGCAGCTTTTAATAAATGTTCATTTCAGTTTTATTTGTAGGAATTGTGGTTATTCTGTCAGCGTCCTCTAGTGGCTAATATGTGAACAGACATACCTTATTAATTGAACAGAACAGGTTATGTGAACGCAGCATTGATTATATTATCCTTTGTTCCATCATATCATAATATATATTCACTTTAAATGCTTTGGGATTCATCTATGCAGTATTTTTTATGTGAAGCGCTCACAAAAATGCATCATTTACCATAATTCTTTCACCATTCAGAGAAGGGCTGCACAATATATTGAAAATTTTGCATTATCACAA
This sequence comes from Danio rerio, assembly GCF_052040795.2. Classification (NCBI taxonomy): domain Eukaryota; kingdom Metazoa; phylum Chordata; class Actinopteri; order Cypriniformes; family Danionidae; genus Danio; species Danio rerio. The sequence continues at coordinate 4,114,502 of NC_141028.1, forward strand.
TAATAGTACATTCAATATCTGTAAAGCAAAGAGGTGCAATACATTTAATTTGATTTATGTGGCAATCATAACATCGGTTGTTTATTCAAATTTTTATGTGCCTCAAAGTTGTAGAAGCATTTATCTTATTATTCTGTTCTGCTATTGGCTGGAGCGGCCCAAAAGTGAACCTAGAGCTGTAAATAAACACTAATGGCGGAGATGAAAGATCCGAAAAATATCTATTAGCCATTTATTTTAGTATGATCATTATAGAAATAAATTATTTAAATAAAAAGCTAATAAAATTTCTCCTTGCATAGGCTGTTTATTTAAATTTGACCAATTGTGCTGTGTTTAGACACGCCTTCCTAATAGATTCTATTCTGCTATTGGCTCGAGCAGCCCATAGGTGAACCTAGAGCTAAAGTAAACCCTAATGGCGGAAATGAGAGATCTGAAAACTATCTATTAGCCATTTATTTTAGTATGATTATTATAGAAATAAATGATTTTAAAATACTTTAATAAAATTTCTCTAGGCATAGATGGTTTATTTAAATTTGACCAATCAGATGGAGCTGTGCTGTGGTAAGACACGCCTACTCGGTAGATGCTGTTCCGCTATTGGCTGGAGGAGTCCAAAGGTGAACCTAGAGCTGAAAATAATTAGACTGGCGGAGATTAGAGCGCTGAAAAATATCTATTAGCCATTTATTTTAGTATGATCATTACAGAAATAAATTATTTAAATAAAAAGCTAATAAAATTTCTCCTTGCATAGGTTGTTAATTTAAATTTGACCAATTGTGCTGTGTTTAGACACGCCTTCCTAATAGATTCTATTCTGCTATTGGCTCGAGCAGCCCATAGGTGAACCTAGAGCTAAAGTAAACCCTAATGGCGGAAATGAGAGATCTGAAAACTATCTATTAGCCATTTATTTTAGTATGATTATTATAGAAATAAATGATTTTAAAATACTCTAATAAAATTTCTCTAGGCATAGATGGTTTATTTAAATTCGACCAATCAGATGGAGCTGTGCTGTGGTAAGACGCCTACTCAGTAGATGCTGTTCCGCTATTGGCTGGAGGAGTCCAAAGGTAAACCCAGAGCTGAAAATAATTACACTGGATTAGAGCGCACACACATATGCACACGGTCAGCATTCAGTCTCATTCGCACACTGAGACGAGCAGAGCACACAAATCTAAAATCATCTTAATGTGAGCGCTTTAATTGTCAAGTAGAGCGATTAGATTAGAGCCCTGAAAAATATCTATTAGCCCTTTATTTTAGTATGATCATTATATAAATTAATGATTTCGAAAATAGCCTTTAAAATCTCTCTAGGGAAATGTTATATCACAAGAAATTTTGTATTGTGCAGCCCTAATTCAGATCTTCTGACTGTCATGTTTATTGATTTAAATCTTCCGATATTTAAATTTTTCTGAGCTGTGTTTCTGCATGGCATTAAGAAGCTTCTCAACCCTCAGTTTTCATCCCGTAGGCTGATAAAGTCGGTGCCAGTTAGTCTCTTACTAAAAATATCTGCTGCATTAAGTGATTGCTGATTGTGTATTTGGCACAGGTTTGTATTAACATGTCCTCCTGTCTGTTCACAGGCTGTTCCAGACTTTCAAGAGACTCGACCACGTAATTATGTGCTTTCTGCCAGCGCATCTGCAGTAAGAAAATCCCATCCACACACACGCACACACACACACACACACACACACACACACACACACACACACACACACACACAAACATAAGAATTTGTAATTATTATTTTTAAACTGGAATGATTTACAGTACAACAAATGTATATTTTACAGTAAAATGAATCCTTTATATCAGAGATGGGCAAACTAGGTTTGCATATGGAAACCTTTGATTTGGTCTTACAACCTACCGGAGAAAAGAGGGAGAATGATGGGACTGATTTAGAGACCAAATTTAATGTAACTAAATAATCTTTTTTTCCTTTTGACATAAGATTATTTTGTGTGCCCCATTGGCAGATTATTTTGCTTGTTTTAAGGAAAAACTAACTTAATATTGGAATATTATTTCTTAAAACAAGACTATATGTTTTGCTTGTCTAGAAAATTCTTCTTGATTTAAGAATTTTAAAATATTTGGACTAGAAACAAGACCAAAAAATCTAAGTAAGAACATCATTTTTTCAGTGCATAATTTGTTTTATTATTTTATTTTAAACTGTTGTTGAAAAAGTAAAAGAAAATTGTCTCGGAGACACAAAATCTACCGGCAGTTCATAAATCTATAGTCCTATCTATTCTCATGAATCTAAACACATGCATAATATTAGTAATAAAGTAATAATATTAATATTCATGAGTTTGTCAGACATGACCCTGTCAGGTTGGTTTTAAAGGACCAGTCTGCTTTTCTACTTTGGTTTAGTTCATTTTTTTTTGTACAAGGACAATACACAACAATACATTTGAAGATATTTCAATCATAGCAAAGCAAGATGCATGGTATCAAAATTATAGCAAAAATGCTAATTTCCACTTGTAGTAACCTGGCAAGTATATTAAGTTATTATAATTGTGTGTAAATTAATTAAAATAGACCAGGTCAATAATATTACACACCTGTATACACAAACACACACACACACGTCACATCAGTAGTCTACATTCAGAAATGTGAGTTATTTTACTGATTTCTATTCTAGATAGGCTTTCTAGATATTTTACTCGTTCATTGAGGAAGAGCATCCTAATACTCACTGCTGTTATCAAAATAATGATGTCCTTCTGCTCTCTCATTGATTGTCTTTATTGCAACTTTTCTTTTGACATTTCTGAATTTTGTGTTTTTGTTGTCTCTTCTCTGATCAGCTCTGGAGCGAGGAGCTTGATAAAGTAAGTGTGACATCATTGCAGGTTAATTTACATGTTTTCATAATGCTTTGTTATTGTCTTTTGGTTTGGTTGTTGTGTAATAAATATATATATATTAGAGATGTTACAAAGAATTTTTTCTTGATTTACCATAATGCAGACCCAATCAATTTGGTATGGGTTTAGTAATGGCCTGTTTTCACTCACTGGTACAGTACAGGTCGGTACGGGTCTCCTTTATCAGCCTTGCATTTCCACTGCCTAAAGGGTACCAAGGGTTGATGTACGACAGAAAGTTTCAGTCGACGTCATTCTCACTTGAGAAAATCTCAAAATAAAGCCGAACGGGTCATTCACATATCATATGAGAAGCACTTCTCACAAAACAGTGGCTTTATACACATAAATACTTGTGTATAAATGTTTATTGTGTATAAACGTTTATAACCTTTCTATGAACATAATTTGACTAAAAATGCATATCAATGCGAAGTAACGTCTGCAATCATATAAAATAAATAAATAAAACACATTTAAACACGTACAGACCCTTAAAGTCACTAATATGTTACCAATTACAGAAAAACTACACACAGCAGACATTTAGTCCTTATTTGGCTTCCAAAACAACATGCGACATATAGTCCACAGTCAGTGCAAACCTCTCATCTGTGTCTGTAATCTTCACCAGCACATGATGTAGCCTCTGACATTCTGTCATTCCGAGTTCATTATAGTCCAAAAGGTAATGATAATAGTTAAACTAAAAAGATAAAAGTTGCTGATAGAATCATTTGCTCCTTTGTTTTTGCGGGCTGTTTCTTTGTTTTAATTTTCCTGCTTGTGTATGCACGAGTGATGTTTCTCTGTGAACCAATAGCATTCAGCTGTGAGTCTAGCTCCGCCTTTTGGTACCCTTTTGCCATGCAGGTACCCTTTACCAAACCATATCGTACCACTCAGTGGAAACGGGCCATAATAATCATAACTGGTTATTATGTACTGACAACATTTGTTTCATATTAAAACACTCTAACTACTTAAAGACAGACAAGCAAGATTGAACCGATTCGATGACATGGTAATTGTAACCGAACCGTGAGACCAGTGTAGGTTCACACCCATAATATATATATATTTATTGATTACATTTGAGACTGCAAGGTATTTTTATTACAAGTTATTGCTTTCTTTTCGTTGTTTTATACAAAGAGTAACAGAGTTGTAGTTTTTCCAAGATATTTATTTATTTTCATTTTGTTTCAAGTGTTTGAAACTTTCAGATTGTCTTGATCACAACTTTGTTTAAACTGTATATTGACTTCACGTTCATCTGTGTAAAGAAAAAAAAGAGAAAATCATTTACTTTTCATAATTATAATTTATAATTGAACCTATATATACATAAATACTTATACTTATTGAACAGAAATTCACAAACACATAACATATTTCTAATTATATAAACTTTATTGAAGAAAAAACTGACTGTGTTTGATTATTTACTCACCTGGTCTGCTGCTTTTCTCTCTCCAGTAGCCGTTCCTTCTCTTCTGACCAATTGGCCCTCATTGAAAAATACGCTATCGGGACAAATCAAATCGTACTTGCTACAATATACATATATAAACCTTCACAAATACACGACTTTTCTTGGTACTATCATTTAAAGGGTATTCACAAGTAAAAAAGAAAGTATTAATATTAATAATATAAAAACTAAAATTAAAAATGATAAACAAAAATATATTGAGCTTATTCTGCGATGCTGTAGTGTGCTCGTTTTTGTGATTGTTTTATAACTTCTGATTCAGTTGCCTATGGGGGAAATGAATATAATAATAAATGGAGGAAATCAGTCAAACTATTCGTGTTCATCACTATACATCAAAAAGTAGAATAAAAGAATAAGAAAATCAAGTTTGCAACATGAAGCAGCATTACAAGCTTTTTTTAACGTCTAAAAATCAATGGAAGTGAATGAGAACTGAAGTCCAAAAAGATTGCAATGACTGCTGCCACTCATACGTGAATAACAAGGTCAATATAATAAGAAATAAAATACAAATGATAATAATTAATTATAGTAATATTAGTAGCAGTGATTAATTAATGAATGCATGGTGTTAATGTAAATTTGCCTAATGTGTTTGTTTTGCTCTCTCTGTGTGTGTCCTGCAGTCGGAGCAGGAGTTGCGGGTCGCTCAGGCAGAGTTTGACAGACAGGCTGAAGTCACCAGACTCCTGCTGGAGGGCATCAGCAGCACACACGTCAGTCTTGTTTGCACACACGCACATGCTGTTTGAACAGGTTAATGCCATCTAAACAGGCCGCTTTATTCAGATAACTTTCAGCATCAGCTTGAAAGCTTTTCTCTGACAATATAATTTCAAAACATCACTGTCATACTTTAACAGATGATAAAGAATCTGTCATCCATATGCAAACACATCAAACACATCATGTGCTGCCTGTATTTGAAAGAGACTGGTGTGTCTGTGTGTGTGCGCCTGTGTGTGTGTGTTTGTGTGTGTGTCTGTGTGTACTGTTTTAATCAGTATTAGTCGTTTCAGATGAAATAATCAAATGTGTGTGTGTCTCTCTGTATGTGTGCAGGTGAATCATCTGCGCTGTCTGCGTGAGTTTGCGGAGGCGCAGGCCATGTATTACAACCAGTGTCACAAATACATGCAGGAGCTGCAGAGAGAGCTGGGCAGGTGAGCAGATGGTGTATTCAGAGATGTTTCCAGGGTTGCAGCTGGAAGGACATCTGCTGCGTAAAACATATGCTGGAATAGTTGGTGGTTCATTCCACTGTGGCGACCCCTGATAAATAAGGGACTAAGCTCAAGGAAAAAGGATGGCTCAATAGTGTGCTAGCATGGCCTTACTTCATAATTTTTGTCAGTGCTTCTTCCACTCAATCCAAAGTTACTGTCACTGTTCGTTACTACAGTCTACATTTTGTTAGCTATCAGAATGCATACATATGTTTGTTAACAAATATGCAACTTAGTTCATCTAAAGCAGGGGTCATCAACCCTGTTCCTGCAGAGCTACCTTCCTGCAGATTTCAGTTGCAACCCTGACCAAACACACCTGTTTGTAATTATCAAGTGCTGCTTTAAGCTGTGGTCACACTAGAATTTGAGCATGCGAAATTCTGTCGTACAGTGCTGCGAAAAGGGGCAGGATTAAACAAGATGAAAGTTTCAGTCGCATCATTCTCGCTCGAGGTAATGCCTACAGTAAAACTGTACGAGTAGCACACATATCATATGAGAAGCACTTCTCACAAAACAGACGCTTTACACACATAAATGCTTGTGTATAAATGTTTATTAAGAACTTTTCTATGAACAGGAATTGATAATAACTGCAGATCAATGATGTAAAATAGCCTACTGGAACGTCTGTAATTATATAAAATAAATAAATCAATGAACATATATGAACACATAATGCCCCTTACAGTCCTGGATATGTTATCAACTACAGAATAACTACACACAGCAGACATTTCGTCATTAGTTAGGTTCAAAACAACACAAAGTATAGCTTACAGTCAGTGAAAACCTTTTATCTGTGTCTGTAATCTTCAGCAGCACATGTAGCCTCTGTTAGAGAGTCATTCAATCATTCCCAGTTCATATTAGTCCAAAAGCTGATGATAAAAATGAACACAAGGCAGTTTGTTACATTTGCTGAAGAAATAATGCGCCCCTTTTTTCCCGGCTTCCCCTTTTTTTTATTATTCACTCTCGCAGTTTCTGATTGGCTCGGGTTTCAAAAACACGTCAATAATCAAGTGCACGGTATTATCAAGAGCTCAAGAAGATTAGATCTAGACGGGCAGCGAGCGCAAGCAAGAAAGCGAAACCGCTCGCGCTTCAGACTGGCTCGTAAAAAACTACGAGGCACAGGGTAGATTCTGCTCTACTCCATGGCTTTGTGGCTGTTCACCAAGACGACGACTAGGTTTGTTTGAGCCCGGATCGACCATGGCTCGTTATTATATGTAATATAATGCTGTAATCTCTCGCCGTGTATTTCAAACATTGCAGAATTTTGTTTTCATTCTGGCTTGTTGTGTAAGCAAATGATGTATCTCTGTAAACCAATAGCGTTCAGCTGCGCGTCTAGCTCTGGTTTTTGGTACCCTTTCTCGTGTTTGGTACTCTTTCCAAAAGGTGCCAAAAAAGTGGTACGGTACGGTTCCGTTCGGTACACCTTTTGACAGTGGAAATGGCCATAAAAGCGTACCAAACCAAACCGTACCGTACCACTCAGTGGAAACGGGCCATTGCACACTCAACAGCAGAGTACATGAATGTAGTGGCGTCCCAAATGGAGCACTAATGTTTTCTACTAAGTGGAAATTTAAACCGTTTCCCTAATGACGCTTGACGGTTGCCAAATCAGTAAAATAACCAGACTATCAAATAATACCTGCCATGAGTGTAATGCTGTGTTCACACCAGACGCAGAACGTGCAGATAAATCGCGCTTTTCGCGCGTAAATAGCCGCGTGAACATTTGAGCTTACTCGCTTCATTCGCGCGTCAAACCCCGCTTCATTCGTGTGTCAAATTCACTTCAGAACAGACGCGGATTCGCGTGATGGGCAGGGCTTCTGTCTGCCCGGTGACTCTAGCTTCATAGCAAAAGGGCTAACATGGATTTTATGAAGAAAATAACAGTGTTCATGTGCTTTATGAAGGATGATAAACAGCGTCGATACGTTTAGAGCCGTGTCTGAGTCCACTACATCCTTTCAGAGGTGCATCCAGCTCTTTAAGCTCATAGACTCCTCCAGAAACTGAACCTGACTGATGGAGGTTTTCAGTGGTGCTCTGACTGAGCCCAGCCCAGTTTGATGAACTTCTTATCAGTGTCTGCTGGGGGATTTCATCTGGGACACTGACAACAGGCGATACGTCACAATCACGCTCCCACAAGAGCAAGCTCCTGATTGGTTAACGCGGTGCGAATGTCCGCTGAAGTTCAGATTTTCGAACGCGAGCGATTCGCGCGTCAAACACGCAAAACGCTCAATTTGCGTCACGCCATTCGCGCCATGCGCACCGCGCAATTCTCGTCATTCGTGCTATTTGCGCGTATCGCGCCGCAGGATGTCTATTCGCGCGTTTGCATTGACTTAACATGTAAATCACTCGCGCTTGACGTGCGTTCCGCATCTGGTGTGAACGCAGCATTACCGCATTCACCATCGGGAGGAGCTATAATCACTCCCGTAGGAAAATTTTGCCTTCATAATCAAAAATAAATAAAGTTATCCAACAAGTTCGCCCAATAGCTCCGCCCCTTCCACTACATGAGCAAAGCTGCTTTCTTTGAGTGTGTGAAGTGTCCATCATTACACACTTCATTTTACCGGCTGAATGAGTGCATCATCCGGGTATTTAACGTGCACTTTAACAGTTTTCAGTGTGAACGCACTACTTGGACTATTTATGCTACAAAATGGTGTAGAATAGTGTGTAAGTATGCAATTTGGGACGCAGCTTCAGACTTTTTTGTTTTGAACGAGGAAAGTGTTAAACGTATGCTTTTTAAATATTCTTATAATTTTCTAATATCGTAATGTCTGTTTTTCTTCTCCCACTCCTCTGCTCTCAGTTCCAGTGGAGACATGTGAGTCCTGAGTCTGTTGTCTTGTTAGTCAGCATGCCCCACTGATGATGCCTGTTGTCTGATTAGTGTATTCAGTTGTAAGTGTTAACGACTTTTTAGATTTATTTAAAGTCGACTTTTATGTTATTAAAGTCGAGTTGACGTTGACTAGTTTATGGTGACATCGTCAATAAAACACAAGATGCAACACACCACAATTTGCTATTTTTAGCAGAATACACACAAAAATATACACACGCTGTTTGGCAGCTCATAACCCATTGCAAAAACAATGCAACATGTGACCAATGACTAATTTTTGTGGAAAACAAATGCATTGTCAACACTTTCAGTTTGTTAATAATGCAACATTAGCAATGGCTAATTTCAGTGCAACATAAATGCAGTCAACACATTGATCTTGATACTACTAAGACTGTAAAAATAACAAATATCTTTAGTGCAAAAGTAATGCATGCATTATCAGTACATAGAACACCAATTCATGGCAACTAATTTAATAACAACATAATGCAAGAAGGACAAAGGTTATAAGCCGACTCTTTTAAAGGCTGATTTATACTTCTGCGTCAAGCACACGCGTATTTATTGACTAGTCTAACAAACAAACGTACAAAACATAACAAAGACAGAAAAGAAAGCAAGCAAGGAAATAAAGATTTTAGATAAAAGAATGGCAAATCTACCTCAGTTCCACACAACTATTAAGTATTCTTTTGTTTGATCAAACATAATTCACTGTGTTTGGACCACGTCAGACATATAAAAGGATTACTTATGCACATCACCTCAAAAACAGAGGAGAATGGCCCTGAAGCGCACAGCATAAGGTAAGAGATGACAGCCTCCTGTGCTATCTGGGGCTGCTTATTGATCATAAATGTATTAATAATTGATATGTGAATATAATTTAGTAAAAGGAATGCAAAAACCATATGAGCACCGGAAAGAGCTTTCATTTGAGCTATAACTTGTACATGTGTCATATGAAAAATTTGAAAATGAACCAATGTAAAATACCCAGTTCGGGTATCCAAAATACTGTGTATTTAAGTGTAAATAACTTCTGTACAGGTGAATAAAAACCAAAGTGATGCAAATGTGCATAAAATATAAATTCTACACTTTCAAACTAAACCACTTACGGGGGTCTGCTGCAATGCTAGCCCTTTAAATCTTAAAGCGAAAGTCAATAAAGTCATGGACCCAGTACCGGGCCTGCAGAGTTTAACTGGTTAAAAGGGTTAAAAGTACAAGACGTACAGGATATATGAGGGAGTACACAAATTACAAAAGTTATGTGTACTTAAAACAAATAATTTTGGGTTCTAAATGTCTGTTTAATATTGAGGAATGTCTGTGTGCGGGCAGAAAGTTGAGGCAAAGAATGGGTTTTCCCTCCTTTTTTTAATCTTATCTGCCACGTCATTTGAAGTTCGGACAGAGAGAGAGAGCCGGGACAGTCTGCGAAATGTCCTGTTATAATGAAGTTGTCACCCAGGGATCCTCACACAGACTTGCTGAACCCAGGGGTCATGAACTCATGCAGAAAGGAACCCAGACCCCTTTTAAGAATCAAAACAAAATTTTACCTCCAGACTGTACGTTACAAAATGCACGACACCGCGCAAGACATGTGTCGTGGGTCATGCCAGTCACTCGACGCAGAAGTATAAACCAGGCTTAAGAGTCCTGCTCAGACACAGATTTTACCCTTATGTGCGTGTCAAAAAGCTGCTCAAAATCTTGCTCAATTCAGGCCTTTTCGCGGTTTCTGCTCATTTTAGTTATCAGACGTCTCCTCTCACTGTGTGGATCTTCACCCCGTTCACCTGGGATGATATTTACACATAAAGTTTGCCACAACTTCACAGTTCATTCACAAAACATGTCAGCATCTACACATCGCAGAGGACAACAGCCAATTACATTACTATTTTAGGGCTTACTCACACTATGGCATCCGTACCGTGCCCAGGCCCGTTTCCCGGATCGTTTGAGAAGTGTGAGTGCGCTGAATCGGGCTTAAGCACGGTTCACTTGGCCGGCCCTGGCCCGGTTGGAAGAGGTGTGCCTGAGAACGGTTCACTTGGGCTTTGGTGCGGTACGCTTGTGTGTGAGTGCAAAACGCGCCAAAGCCCGAAACTGAAAGCGAGACGTGACTTTTAAGGGGCTGTTTCATATGGATTTATTAATCATTCTTACTGTTCAGTGATCGCAAACTGCTGTAGTTTATTAAAGACGCAAACCCCTCACTTCACGACAGCTGCGCGCCTTCAGCAGATCTCCTCATTCCTGCAGCACGAGAGCTTTATGATTGTTTATGAGCGCCAAAAGTGGCGGATCTGTCCGGTAAAATATCTGACTGCGTGTCCCCGCATCCCTAAGGACTTTTTGGCGAAATATTTGACTGCATGTCACTGCATATCAAACCACTGAAACGATATAACTAGAGAAATCTCCACTGTGCTACTGGGTGAGAGTGCTTCTCACTGAACAGCGCAGCAGAGATGACGTAAGTGTGCCGAGGCCCATTTATGGTGTGAGTGCAGGCCGTCGGGGGAGACGGGAGGGGGGACAAGCGTGCTTTGGCCCGGTTTAAGGCAACTGTACCTACTGTGAGTACGGCCTTAGTGTTGTGTAAACACCATTGGCCAACAACTGCGTGAGGTTTATTGCTTGATGTAACTGGCTGACGATTTAAATTTCATGTGAATCATTCACACTGACATAAGAAAAATAACATTTCAATTAATTTCAGTCATACGAGGGCAGTTTCATTCAGTGAACCTACATTTGTCTGTAACTTAAGGCTGCCATGTAGTTTAGATCAAAAATCATGTGATCTGTAGTGCAACTAATCAAGACAGAGCATTAAAGTCTACCAATCGACTAATCTGTGCAACCCCTCTCAGTAGTCAGCATGTCCCTGATGGTGTTTTTTGTCTCTCAGAAGGTGTCCTGACTCTCTGGAGGTGAACTGTGAACCGTCTGGGAGCCCGTCAGACCTGCTGAACTCTCCGTCTCCGCTGGACTCAGACACTCTTCAGATTGAGGAGGTCCAGCCTCCTGCCAGTGGCACACGCAAAGCCCGAGTCCTGTACGACTACACTGCCGCAGACTCCAGTGAGCTCTCACTGCGCGCAGATGAGGTGAGAGCAACCAACGATGTGACCTAGAATTAAAACCTCCATTAATGAAACACTTTACTAGGGGTGTGAATTTACACTGGTCTGACGGTTAGGAATAAGCCGGTGTAAGATTCTGAAGGTATAACCTTGGATCACAGTGATTACTGCTCTAAAATATGTTCCCTTAAATATCTGGGTAAAAAACAACAACTTTCCCCCATTGAACACAATATATTTGATTTTAAGAAACATTTGAAATATTTTGCAGCAGTAATCAGGCTAAATAATAAAGTTACTGATTGGCTTCTGCTGTCTTCATTAGTTTCAAAAACACCGATTTCTTTACAGCTTGATCTTTCTTTTCTGAGGATATAAAGTAAAGTCACTGCACTGTTCAAGTCTAGAGCAGCCTTGGATGTTGGTTTATAAGCGATTTGTTTCGCAGATGTTTGCTGAATCTTGCGCTGACAGGTAGATTTTGATGTGGAGGCTCCTTTTCTGCTGGAAATACTGTTGCCCTAAAAAAACAACATAATGTAGACCATTTCAATGTGGTGATGTCATTGACCCATGAACATTTCTTGTTTTTGTTGCCAAACTATTTCATAACTGTAGAAAGAGGCAAATCAATCATATATTATGGTAAAACAGCTGCCATAACATTATTTATCAATTTGTGGACCTTTTTGAATTCTTTGATGCTGTATAAATTAAAAATGTATAACAGGAAATAGGTTAGGACCATTGTTTTTGTTTACGTCCCTCAAAATGGTCTTTAGTCATAAAAAGTATGTTAAAATGACCTTACATATACCTTATGAATGGTATAAAATAGTTTTGTTTGTGGTTTTAAAACTTTTACTTCTAACTGCGGTAAACCTTGAAACAGGTTATTATCCCGTCCCTACTTACAGTTCCAGTGTAGGTGTGCACCGCACATATGTGTTTTGGCAAAACCTGATGAAGGCAAGTGTGTGCAGTAAAATATAAAGCTGTTTTTTTTTTTTTTTTAATAATTGCCATGATAAAGGCTTTTTATTGTTTTCACTTATTTTTCGAGTGCCTCGGACCTATGATTTTGAGATTTTGAGTTCAAAATATTACGAGAATAAAGTGGAAATGAGTTAAAACAGGTTAAAATCGCATAAAGGAATAGAGTAGAAGATATAAAAACAATAAACTAAACTATGAAAAACTAGTAAAAAATGTGTTGAAACAGTTGTAAAAGGTATAAAGTTTAGGAAATAAAAACAACTCGCTATTAAAAGGATTAAAAACAGGGTAAATGTGTCAAAACAGGTGTAAAAAGAAATAAAGTATAAGAAATAAAAACAATAAAATGATTAAAAACAGGTAAAATGTGTTAAAACAGGTGTAAAAGGAATAAAGTATAATAAATAAAAACAGCAAACTATTAAAGGGAATAAAAACAGGTAAAAATGTTTTAAAATGGGTTTAATGTATAAACAAAGTATAAAATATTAAAACGATTAAAATGGGTTTAAAAGGAATAAAGTATGGGGAAAAAACAATTAAAACAATTAAAAACTAACTTTAAGAATGTGTTAAAACAGGTTTAAAAGTAAAGTATAAGAAATAAAAACAACAAAGAACTAAAATGATTAAAAACTAATTTAAAATGTGTTAAAACGAGATTTATAAGAGTAAAATACTCTTATAAATGCAACAAAGAAATAAAATATTTAAAAATAATTATAACGTGTTAAAACCATTTTAATAATAATTAAAAAAGAAAGAAAGACAAATAAGACTGTGAACTAATGGAATGTTTTTCCTCTGTGTTCTGATTGGACGCTCAGCTCATCACCGTGTACACAATGCCTGGAATGGACTCTGATTGGCTGATTGGCGAGAGAGGAAACCAGAAGGGGAAGGTGCCTGTTACATATCTAGAGCTGCTGAGCTAAACACAAACACACACACTCTTCCACAACTCAAACACTGATTCTAGCTTTAACAGCCAAACTAAATCATGGACATCACCGAGATCAACCCACATTTATTTACTACAAAATATATATTGTGTGTTATGTGTGCATGTGTTGACATGGGCTTAATTTTTCTCTTTATTTGAATATTGATGATGCTATTAGTGTAAATGGGCTCATTAATATTGAACGATGCTAAATGGAAAGCAAGTCATCACAGAAATAATATTACCCGTCCCTCTTTTTTTAATAGTAAACATGAAATATTAAATGATGTCATCACTCATTAGGATTACAGTACAGAACAAACCTCAGAGCTGATCATATTCAATCGTTCATTCACATATGCCTGGAAGTCATTATGAGCACATGCATGTGCTTGTTTACTGCACTAGAAACTGTTCTGGGGTCAGTCCGAATGTCTTTCTGCCTTCAATATACACAGAATGATCTCTGTTCGGGACATCACTGGACTAAGCTAAATAATACACCTTCACAAGTTGATATATTTGCACTCATTAGTTTCCTAGAGAAGCCTAAATGATGAATTAAACACAGCCTTAACTGCATCTCATGTAGATGGACGAAATGTAAAGCGCTTCACGCCAAACGAAGTCTACATGTTAAAAAAAATATTGTGTTTAAAAGTCAACATGTTTCAGAACATGATTGTTGATCTCTAGCCTTAAATTCCTCTTTGGAAAACCTGTACTTGCATGAGGAAGCTGACAGTGTGGTAATGCCTTCTTGCTGGTCTCTTAAAATTTGACATGATTTACAGAAATGTGGAGAGTTTTAGAGGTGTGCGATATGTTTTACTAATGTACAAGCTGATATTATTAAATATATAGACCTTTTTCTTGGATCGCAAAATTACCCATTATGCTTTGCGTGTATGCGCAAGGAGAATGCGAAGAACTTCCGGTGGGCAGCTGATGCGTGTAAACAGTCACATTTGGACAGCTTTGAAACGATAGTTTTAATCTATTTTACCTGCTTTTATCCTCTTTGAACTAACACTGTTGTCCATCAGCAGCATCTCCTGGACTGATCATTTAAAGAAATGCGATCTAATAGGATGGAAAACAGCTGCTGTGAGGCGTTTCCCCCTCGTTGTCAGACGGCATCTTCTGCAGTTTAAATGAAGCCTCGTCATCGCTAAAGTCAACATTTTCTCTTTATTTCAAATATATAACCAGCCCAAACAAATGTAATTCACCAAAATGTTTGACACACACACGTAGCCTGTACTGTGCCACAGACACACTGATTTAATAACTGTGACAACGTGAAAATATAGGCTAGTGTCATTTCGAAATGACAGAAAAACACAAACCGTGGTAAAAACAACACACGAAATAAAACACAAACGGCTCGCGATTAGAACGAACAGCAAATCAGCAGCAGAGGATCAATAACAGACTTTTATTGGTCAGTTTTGTAAATTGCACGACTTTCATACCTGTTAAGTTTCATGCCAGTACTCTGGTTTGCTCTCTCTCTCTCTGTGTGTGTTAAAGAGCCGCTGAGCTAACAGGCTGACACACTGTATTTCTGACGGCAGACGCGTGAACTAGGAAAACGTTTTTCTCGGATTTCTGACGCGCTTGAACCACATGTGACAGATTATAACGGCTTTAACAGACACATTTCTAAGTTGTGTGTCACAAAAACACTCTTGTTATCTATTAAAAACGTCATTGAAACCCATTTTCGGATCGCAAATTACCAGTTGTACACGCTGTGAAAGGAAGTTTTTAGCATTCTACCGGAAGACGCTGGTCGCTATGGCGCCCTCCATGCAGCAGCCATGAAAAAGGTCTATACCATGTCACGCTTTTTGGAAAAACACAGCTTGAGTATCCAAAAGTAAGCATTGACTGTATAATTAGGCCTGTCATGATATCTATTTTTCATTGTAGGATATACTGCACCAAAATATATTGCGATAAACAATATTATTGTAATTTTAAAGGGCACATAGTTTACCCCTTTTTTATGATTTAATATTAATATTATGGTTGTTCTGAGTGTGCCAGTTTAGTTTCAGTTCAACATACAGTTCAGATGTTTTTATTATAATCTGTTCAAAAGTGTCATGTTGTGGGTGTGTACACAGCTCGCTGTTTTATGGGGCGTGTTGCTTCACATGAAAACTAGTTTCCGCTTCCCGCTCAACGTAACAAGGGGCGAAGCCAAGAGCTCCTACGTTCTGTGTTTGCAACAGACAGGCAGACAGGGAGAAGCTAAGCTAGGATCAGCATTCAGCCGTACATGTACGACTCAAACGCAGACCAAGCAGAGAGTACACAATCATTTGTGTATTTGTATAGTTTTACAGCCAATTGTGTGCTAGTTTCAAGTGCCGAGCTTGTATACCGAGACTAATAACCACGCACACTGATTTAACTTTGACTGAGGCACCAGATGTGTCAATCGAAGCTGCGACGCAGCACACCAGACACTCTCAGTAGCGCGGCAGAAACATGAAGTGTCTCGAATCGTCGCGCCACGCAGCACCATGCAGCGCCATGCATTCCAGAACTCCAAACACTGTCCTCAACCTGGGCAAACATAACGACGCCCCAGGTCAGCTGCTACCCGTGGCGCCCAGCCGCTGACCCGAAGCGTGCACCCCGACAGAAACCCACGCCCAGAACTTCGAAATGCACGGCGTCACGCCACGCAATGAGATCTGGTGTGCGACCTGCAGGCAAGTTCAGAGCTTCTGTGTTTGTGAGAAATGCAAACGGCTGAAGTTTAAGGTAGACGCAATAAAAAGTACACATGTTTGCAAACCTACCTAAAGTTACAAACAATAATTCCGATTACAGCGATCATGTGGTGAATGTTGATATTGTTTTGAGCCCAATGAGCCTTACATCTAAAAATAGAGCAAGGGTGTTCCTTTAGTGACATCACTTTGAGTCACACGCTGAAAATGGCGGACGTGAAACAAGAAACTGAGGATATGGTGATTCGCCTGTCAATCAATATTGGTGGGCGAGGGGACCACACTCCTTCAAGTTGCTGTCGCTCTGAAAACCTCTCCAATTGGTCCACCGTTTTTATGTTGTTACATTGGGAAAAAAAAAGTACTGGGTGTGTTTATATCACCCCAATATGATGGTCTATAAACTATACTTGCACACATGTCTGTCCAAGCAGCTTGAAAAGTAGATTTTTCATCATAGGTGCCCTTTAAGACCTTTTTATGCCACTCATTATATAATGCCAGAATGACAATATAATATCATCATAATGCAAGTGCACTCTTGCAAAGTTTGTGAAAGTAGAAAGTCTTTAAACTTGATAATGTGAAATGCACTGCAAAAGATGTCAAACTTGAACATAATACATGTGTTTACATAGAAAAACAATTGAAAAATAGTGCAGTGTATTATACAAATGCATTCTGTGTGAACAAGTCCTTAAATGCAGTCAGAATGAGCCTACAATACCTTACAGAAGTCTTATCGTGGATGTCAGTTGTAAGAGCAACAAATAATAACTTGACTCCTAGTTGATCATTTGTAAAACTGTCAGAAGGTGGATTTCTCTGATGAATCATTTATTAAGCTGCATCCTAATTATCACAAATACTGCAGAAGACCTACTGGAACCCACATGGACCCAAGATTCTCACAGAAATCAGTCAAGTTTGGTGAAGGAGACATCATGGTTTGGGGTTACATTCAGTATGGGGGCATGCGAGAGATCTGCAGAGTGGCAACATCAACAGCCTGAGCTATCAAGACATTTGTGCTGCCCATTACATTACAAACCACAGGAGAGGGCAAATTCTCCAGCAGGCGCTCCTCATACTTCAGCATCCACATCAAAGCTCCTGAAAGCAAAGAAGGTCAAGGTGCTCCAGGATTGGCCAGCCCAGTCACCAGACATGAACATTATTGAGCATGTCTGGGGTAAGATGAAGGAGGAGGCGTTCAAGATGAATCCAAAGAGTCTTGAACTCTGGGAGTCCTGCAGGAACACTTTCTGTGTCATTCCAGATGACTTAATTAATCAGTGATTTGAGTCATGTAAGAGATGTATGGATGCAGTCCTCCAAGCTCATGATGGAGTCAGACACAATATTCATTCTGTCTCCACTGCAGCAGGACTTTATATTCTATACTGGACATTATTTCTGTTCAGTGATGAGACTTTTGTCTCAGCAGAGTCAGACCTTACTGTCCTAATCAAATCATTCAAAATCAAGACATGATCATATTTTATTTTGGTCAAATAAGTGTAATCTAGAGGCCTTTACCTTTCATATAAGCCACTTCTGATACCAAATGATCAACTAGAAGTCAAGTTATTATTTGTTGTTACTAAACCTTGGATAGGCGACAAGACTTTTGTCAGGTAGTGTATCTTCAAATGAACAAAAATATCCAAGTTTTATTAATTTATTTTTGTATGATTAATGATATAGTTTAGTAATATAATACAAGCAAAAGTGTCATTTATACCCAAAGAGACATCACAAACCAAATTAACCAAATTAATATTAAGTTAAAGTACATTATAAAAAAATGAATCATTTTTTGAAAGAATCATTTGAGTCACTGATTGATTCATTAAGACCTACTGGAGGTTATTTCTCCGAGACCAGCCAAGACCATCACAAACACACACTAATTATTGTTATCAAAAAACTAAATATGCTTTTTAAAAATGTATCGCACACCTCTACAGCAGATATAGAGTAATGCTAACCTTTCTGACCTGATGTGTTTATAATTCTACTGTATTTCTATTATTTTTGATGTGATGAGTGTTGATTATTTAAGCCACATTTGATTGATTTCTGTCATAATGAACCCATTACACCGCACAACCTGCTTTATATGATGTCTTTAAATAGATTCATATTTATTTATCATTAATTATTAGTTTATAGATTATATTTATAGCTTCATTACTGTGTATTTATTATATTAAATCTGGTTTGTTTTGCTTTGTGTGTGCCAAAGTGCATTGAAACATTGATATTGTGTTCAGGGTGCATTATTTATTTGACTATTTATTTATGTATCTTCTGATGTTTTTATTGTTTTATATGGTAAGTTATTGTGGTTTATGTAAAGTATAATGGCCAAAACGTTAATGAACCTGATAGAGCTGCACTGACGCTCTCTGCTGGTCACTTCTTGCATTTGTTTTTGCTCTCCGTTGTATTTAATAGGACTCTCCAAGCCATGCATAGAGAACTAAGCCTAATAATGTAATAAAAGTCCTTTTTCTTGTTACTGATCACCTTTTTTACTGATCATTTAAATGCATTATTAGATCTGCACGTTTTAGATTCAGATTTATTTGGCGGTTCAGGATGCAATGTACACTTAATTCAGTTTGTTTGCATACATAGATGATGGTAGTGTTTACTTAACAAAGTCAACAGAGATACAAGGGTAATTACCAGTGACAGGAAGGGCTTTTATTTCAGTTTCTAGAAACAAATGATGTGTAACGAGATTGGGTGTACTTACTTTATTACTTTAAGACCTGAATATATCCAAACTCTGTCAATGATTACCTATTAAAAGCATTTGCATAACGACATGAAGTCACAGGTGAAAAACTAAAGAAATTACATAAGTATAGGAAATCATAGCTGAAGGATACATTAAAGTGACAGTAAAGACATAACAAAATAATCTATTTTCAATAAATACTGTTATTTTATGTTTTCATCAACATTGAAAGCAGCACGGCTGTTTTTAATATTGGTAATAATACTAAATCGAGCATTAAAACATTATATTTGAATACTTCTTGAGAGCTCACATGACACTGAAGAGTAATGATGCTGAAAGTTCAGCTTTTCCGTTACAGGAATGAATTATATATTAAACATACTCTAATAGAAATGAGCTATTTTAAATAATAGTAATAATAATAATATACAGTGGGGAAAATAAGTATTGAACATGTCATGTTTTTTTTTTCATGGGAATAATATTCCTAAAGGAGCTGTTGACATGGATTTGAAGCAGATTTTAGTAAAAACCCAAACAATACTAACATAAAACTATACGAACAAAATCTGAAAATTGAGTTGTGTGTAATAATAATGGAATGACAGAAGGAGAAAGTGCTGAACTACTGTGTTTAACAGTTTATATAAAAGGCTGTATTGACGAGGTCTGTATAAGGTGTCACACAGGCGAAGCAGATTTGTCTTACATGTTTTGGATGTGCCCTAAGCTTACTCCTTACTGGCCAACTATATTCACTATGCTTAGTCCATAATTTGCTTTGTTTGGCATTCCACCTGATGAACTGAGTCTGACTCAAATACAACAAAGCATTAAGATGCCTTAACATCTTTACTGGCTCGCAGAATAATTGTCTTGCACTGGAAGTCTTTAAATCCACCTAAAGCATCACACTGGCTTCAAGATCTAATGTTATATCGACACTTGGAAAAAAATAAATATTCAATTAGAGGTTCTAGCAAATTGGCAACCCTTATTATCATATTTCTTTGCTGTAAATGTACTTTCTGGGGGCTAATGTGACTTCTCTTGTATGTAACTAATCTTTTTTTTTCTCTGTCCTGACCCTCATGCTTAGTCTTTGTTAGGGTAACATTGTAAGACAGCACAGCATTATCACCCATCATTGTTGTCCATTTATTTATGTATTTACTTTTTTTTATTTTATTTATTAATTTATTTATACATTTATTATATTTACTTTTATTTTATAAAGTTTTGTAGTTTTTATTATCATTATTATTATTATTATTATTATTATTATTATTTCTTTTTTACAATCTTTATTTAGGCAGTGTATTTAGGGTTTGTTTAAGTGGGTTTATAAAACATATCTATGTATAAACAAAGACTTTTGTACTGGGCATAAAAGGAGAAAAGAAGCTGTTTTGGTTCTGCAGCTTAAACACCTCATATGGAGAATGAAGTCACTTGCATTGCTCAGGTGTGAGTCTTACAGACTTCAACAGTGTCAAAATCTTGATGGTTCTGTGGGTCTCGTCTATCAAATCTGAGCTTTATTCTGTGTTCTCTATTAGATTCGGCTCAGGTGATTGGCTGGGCCATTCCACAGCTTTTTTTTTCGTTCTCTGAGAGCATTGGAGAGTCTCCTCGGCTGTGTTTTGGATCATCGTCTTGCTGAAATGTCCACCCTGGTTTCATCTTCATCCTCCTGCTAATGTAGAGGTTGGACTGAAGCAGCTGATATTCATTTACACTGAGGAAGGGCTGAGGGTTGCTGAAGAACTACTGAGAGATTTCAGCTGCTGTCCGGGCATTCACTGCTTTTTTATGCTTTCCTTTCTTCACACGTTCCATATTTTTCCTCTGCGTCATTTCATTTGATCACTTCATTTGTAAACTAATTAGATTTGTTTTCTTTGCATATATGGATTTCTTTAGTTGTTACCAACATCTGGGGGAAATTTTTAAGTCACCAGCACCTTTAGAAACATGTTTTCTGAGAAAAACAGTGACGTGTTGAAGTTTTTCTGTATTTCCCAAGTGATATATTTAACAGAGATGTCTAAATACATTTTTCAACAACAGTTGTAATAACTATTTTTAAATAACTCATTTCTTTTGTATTTCTCATGATGACAGTGCATACTATCTTACTGGTTATTTTAAAACTCTATTCAGCTTTAAGTGACATTTACAGTCTCAACTGTGTTAATAATGTAGGTTTGGTTTGCCTAGTTTAGTTCTGTAGACATTTGGAGAAATACAATTCTTAAGTGTGCAAATAATACTGACTTGAGCAGCTTTTACATTTTTTAATTATTGTTCCAGCTAAACAAACAAACAAACAAACAAACAAACAAAAAAGACTTTCTGCAGAAGTAATATAATAGAAAATACTTGGAAAAAAATTCCCTGCTTTGTGAAACATCACTTGGGAAATCCAAAATCAAACAAAAAGTGCTTTAGGGGTAAATAATGTCTGTGCTCTTCGGATAAGGGATTCATAACGATAAACAACAAAAACATAAGTTCAAGCTACTCAAAGTAGATGTATTATTATTATTATTATCATCATCATTATTGTTATTATTATTATTATTATTATTATTATTAGTATTATTATTATTATTCAGGCGACACTGTGGCTCAGTGGTTAGCACTGTTGCCTCACAGCAAGAAGGTCAGTGGTTTGAGTCCCGGCTGGGTCAGTTGGCATTTCTGTGTGGGTTTCCTCCGGGTGCTCCAGTTTCCCCACAGTCCAAACACATGCGTTATAGGTGAATTGAATAGCTGTAAAATATATATGCGTGTATGTGTGCGTGCGTGCGTGCGTGCGTGCGTGTGTGTGCGTGCGTGCGTGCGTGTGTGTGCGTGTGTGCGTGCGTGTGCGTGCGCGCGTGTGTGTGTGAGAATGAGTGTGCATGGGTGTTTCCCAGTACTGGGTTGCAGCTGGAAGGGCATCCGCTGTAAAAACATGTGCTGAAATAGTTGCCAGTTCATTCCACTGTGGTGACCCCTGATAAATAAGGGACTAAGCTGAAGGAAAATGAATGACTGAATGTTTTTCCTCTTACTTTTCGAGTGCCTTGGACGTAGGATTTTGTTTTTTATCACTTGGGAAATGTTTGACATATAAAAACGTTCACGATAAATTCGATAATAACTGTATGTTGTACTGTAAATGCTGCATGCTGTAGTGTCAGTCGTGTTTATGCACAGAGGACGATCACCACATAAACAATCCAGCCCACAAAGATGAAGACGCCGAACATCAGACTGAACATGACGAGCAGCCGGGCCTTCTGGGACGTTTTCTCTGCTTCTCGGATATCACCTCTGCTCAGCGCCGCACGGGTCTGCACAGGTCAGAGGACATCATTAATAACTGGCTAACTTCCATCTTTTTATAATTGTATAGATTATTCAATACATTCATTCATTAATAATAAATACATCATTAAAATGGTGAAAAAGCCACCATGTGAACTCTGCTGAATAGCATTATATACCAATGACATAAAACATCCAAGATCACGTTGGGATTTCTCTCTCTCTATACACACACCCACACTTTTTTTTGTGAAAAGTGGGTACATTGCATAGGTTTCCATTCCTTTTATACTGTTCAAACCGTATATTATATTGCCCTCACCCCACCCTACCCCCAAACCCAACCATCACAGGAGACTGTGTGCAGCTTTACTCTCTGATTAAACTCATCCTATTTGATTTATAAGCTTTTTGAGAAATGAGGATGTCACCAATATTATTTCACCTCATATTTCACCTCCTTTTTGTAATACCTGTGTTATATCCATGTCATTATACAGATTTGTGTCCTGATATGTCACAAAAACATGTACCACACACACACACACACACACATACATATATATGTATATGGGCTGCAAAATATTTGGGAAAAAATGACATTGCAAAATGTTTTTCTGTGATATACAGTCAACAGCCATTTTATTAGGTACACCTTACTAGCATTGGGTTGGACCCCCTTTTGCCTTCAGAACTGCCTTAATCCTTCATGGCATAGGTTTAGCTAGGTACTGGAAATATTTTTTTTGCTCCATTTTGACATGATAGCATCACACATTTGCTGCGGATTTGTTGATTGCACAATAATGATGCCAATCTCCTGTTCCACCACATCCCAAAGGTGCTCTATTGGATTGAGATCTGGTGACTGTGGAGGCCATTTAAGTACAGTGAACTCATTGTGATGTTCAAGAAATCAGTCTGAGATGATTCGTGCTTTATGACATGGTGCGTTATCCTGCTGGAAGTAGCCATCAGAAGATGGAGACACTGTGGTCATAAAGGGATGGACATGGTCAGCAACAATACTCAGGTAGGCTGTGGTGTTGACACGATGCTCAATTGGTATTAATGGACCTGAAGTGTGCCAAGAAAATCTCCCCCACACCATTACACCACCACCAGCCGCCTGAACCGTTGATACAAGGCAGGATGGACCAGCAGTTTCAGTAGATCAGCAGTTTCTGAAATACTCAGACCAGCCCATCTGACACCATCAACCATGCCACAATAAAAATCCCCTTTCTTCCCCATTCTGATGCTCTGTTTGAACTGCAGCAGGTCGTCTTGACCATGTCTACATGCCTAAATGCATTGAGTTGCTGCCATGTGATTGACTGATTAGAAATTTGTGTAAACGAGCAGTTAGACAGGTGTACCTAATAAAGTGGCCGGCGAGTGTAATTTCCAATATTAATGCAATTTTACTCTATTTGGAAAGAATTCATAATTTAACATTGTTTGGGGTGATTTTGTAGAGGAGTTCATTGTAAGGGGTTTCAGAAACCACATATACTGTAAATATTGCCAGTACAGAGCTCAACTAATTGTAGTAAAGTCCTTTGAACGTGTCTGTCTATATTTTTCAAGACACTAGTATTCAAGTGCAAGCTTAACTCGGTTAATTAGGCAAGTTAATGTGATTAGGCAAGTCATTGTATAACAGTGGTTTGTTCTGTAGACAACGCAAACAAATATTTCTTCAGGGGGCTAATAATATTGACCTTAAAATTTTATTAAAACAAGTCAAACTTTCTCCCGAAGAAAAAAAACATGGTAGAAAATACTGTGAAAAATTCCTTGCTCTGTTAAACCTCATTTGGAAAATTATTGAAAAAGAAAGTCACAGAAGGGTGAATAATTCTGACTGTACATGCTGAGGGTGGGAATTTGGTGTCCATGAAAGAGTGGGAACCCTGAGAAAAAGGATGGCTGTGAGTGGTGTTTTCAGCAGTGTGTGTTGTGTTTCAGATGCTCACTTCATACGAGTACATGACGGCGAAGAGTCCGCTCATGATGCAGCAGAAGATGGTGACCAGCAGAGACTCCACCAGGTAATCTTTAGGTAACGGCTGCTGCTCTTCTCCCAGCGGCGGTGGTGGCGGCCCGTTCATATACTGAAAACAACATGCACACATTTACAGTATCTAGACCAGGGCTTCTCCAGTGTGTCCTGCTGATATTAGCTCCAACCCCATTCAGACACACCTGGGCTAGCTAATCAAGCTCTTAATAGGCTTTCTAGAAACACTTTTGCAGGTGTGTTGGAACAAGCTGGAGTTTGAGAACCCCTGATCTAGACTGACAGGATGTTAAATGTTATTATAAGTAAGAAGCATGGGCACACTTGAAACCACCCACATAGCAAAATTTCTCTGGCCCAGCTCTGGCCCACACAATCAGGTTTTGCTTGGCCCACATGCCGCAGTGAATTACGGTACATGACTGGACCAAATCTGGCTTCCAGACAAGGGCCAAACACAGACCATATCTGGGCCAAATCTCAGCCAAGTGAATAACTCATAACTGGGCATGAACTGGGCCAGATAGGTTGATGTGTCACGATTGCAATGAAATTGATAAACCCATGGAGTGATGCGCTTTAGGCACACTATGGGCCTGCTTTTTCTCAAAGTGACCTGATTGGTAGAATTTTTTTTCTTTACTCAAAAATGATTTTAGTGTATTTTAAATGTGGGTCAAGACTGGCCAAACTCACATGGCCCACTTATCAAATGTTTAAATCTGGGCCAAATACTACATTTTACATCTGGCCCAAATCTTGTGTGCCGCCTTAAAGACGGTGCCACCTCTGCCAAACCCGGGCCATGTTTGGCCCACATGCTGTATGCAAGTGCCGGATGAATGCCTGCTGTGCCAGCTTTTTGCCAAATCTGGGCCAGAATTCTTTGCTACTAGGGCCAATAGTACGAAAATTTGCCAGAATACACAACAAAAAAATGAGAGCTATAATGCTGAGGTATTTTTGCTAAAATAAACCTCAACCACTGACTCTTCACAGTTTCATATTTGGGTAGAGAAAATAACATTAACTTCCCCTCACACTTCCAGTAATACAGCTGAGCATAGCGCATAGACATATACACTAGATATCGCATAGGGGCCCTGAGCATGCGTCAATAGCGCCGCCACATTGGTACAGTGCTCCCAGGACAAGTGTCATTCAACCGCACTAGTCAAGACAGTGTTATTACGTGAAGATGCGGGACTTTAGCGCTGTCTACGGGTGTAGTAACGAGCAAACAAAGAAAACAAAGCACTAAGGCAGAACATTTCATAGGTAATATTAAGGTTTTTTTTCTGTTTTTGTATATTCTGAACTTTTGTGCTAATCAGGTAACGTTATTGATGATAACAGTCACTTACTGCATTCACCATACGGCAAAGCAGCTCCAACTCGCACTAAACACTCGGCTTATGCTAGTTTTGTTGAATAAAATCAGTAAACAATGCAAAATAAATATGACAACGAGATGCTGCGCTGCCAGAAACTTTATTATTGTCGGCTAGTGAAGGAGTTGTTCATAACGGAGACTCATTCACAAACGAATCGCTCTCTCCGTCAGTATGAGAAGTGAAAGCAGGAGAGGAGCTGTGTTTCAGGACATGATTAGATCAAATTTAACAGGGAGGGTGAATAGTACATTTCTGTACACACAAACACAAGCTTTTTGTCAGGAATGCCCGTGCGGTCACTGATCCATCAATGTAGAAAAGTGATGTAAAATTATAATTTTCGTAATTGGAAAAAAAAATTACATACTAACATCCAGGAAAACTCCCGATCATAGATATATGTGTATATGTGTATATCTCTGGCTTTGGATGGCCACAGTCCTCCACTGTACTTTGGTCCCGCATTCATTTCAAAGGAGCGCTACCCTGTAGCAAGATGGCGGCGCTATTGACGCATTCCGTCCAATAGACAACAATAGGCCAGGCGACATCTAAGGTATATATCTATGAGCATAGCGTCTTCATGACATGGTTCAACCGGGATCTGCTACAGTGTTTGTGGGCGGAGCCGCAGGTTTCAATTTTCCCAGGTTTGCGCGTACAACAATTGGGCGGGGCTTAAGTTTCATATCGACGTCATGACGAAACGGCTAAAGACTGGTTATAAAGATAATTAATTTGAAGCACTATGAGTCGACTCTTTTATAGATGAATCAATAGTTTTAAACACGTGCACTTTCAGGTTTAAGCCTGGATATTTCACTGCACTTAGAGCTGTGTTACACACTACATTGAAGGTCATTTTCAAAAACTCATAATAGGGGCTCTTTAATATCACAAATGTCCTTGAGAACCACTCAATGGGGTATATGCCGAAGCATGCTAATAGGACTTAATTTGCCAGTAACCTGGGTTAAGCACTTCTGGCGAATTGAATGCCAATGCAAAATCCGGTGCGTTTAAGGTCTGTTTTCTTTAAAAATCAGCGATCTCCACTAGCTGAGTGATATCCGATTTAAAGTGGGTCTCAGATTGTACAAGAAGCACTGCATTAAATTACATTTCCCCCGCCATGTCTTTATAATATGAGCATTTATTTTACCCCAGTATATTCAATGGAGCTTCTGCGTTAGCCTGCCGATTCTGATGGGCGCGTGCGAGTAAACGGCTTTTTGTCTCGTTTTACACTTGAGCAACTAAATAAATGCTAAAGTTTATTTAACTGAATGTATGTAAATGACATTACAACATCGATGCTGTATAAGGAACCGTATAAAATGAGAAAAAAGTTCACAATAACATGTCACTGGAAGTGTATGGAATTTTGCATTGGCATTCAATTCCCCGGAAGCGCTTAACCCAGGTTACTGGCAAATTAAAAGTCCTATTAGCATGCTTCGGCATATACCCCATTGAAAAGTTTAGCAAGTCCTAATTTCTGCAGGGAGCAACGTCTCTGAAGCAACGCAGACGGATCCAAAATGCAGTTCGGCAACGCCTGACGTCACCCATTCAAAGTAAATGGGAAGCGTGCGCCCCGTGTGAATGGGGTGTAAGTGGTTTTGTGAGTCTGCTGATTTACTTACTATGGTGTATGATGGGTAGGTGGACGGTGGCAGGAATGAAGGCGGGTAGAAAGCGGGTGGATTGGCGGGTTGGCAGGCGATAACCGGTTGGTTTGGGTAATGCTGTAGCGGTGCGGGGAACATGAGGTAAGCTGTTTTTGGGTCCGGCGGGCTGTAAGGAGGAGGATTCGGAGAGATGCTGCCAGCCGGACCGTCACCTCCAGCAGGCCCCGGGACTCCTTCCATGTGCGCTGTGTAGGGCTGATGGAGTGTGTGTGTGCTGTCCGTGTCGAACGCTGGGTTTATTGTGCGGTTGCTGTCTGTTTCGTAGGCCAGATGAGCCGTCTGGATGCTGTCGGTGTCATTGGCAGGACCGGCTGTGAAGATGCTGACCGAGTCGTATGCTGGGACGCTGGGTAAAATCACTGCATCTCTGTGTCCCGCTGCATCATGATGAGGGTCCTGGAGGCCTGAAGAGCCCTGCGGTCTCGTATCTCCAGCAGATGGGTTTAGACGAGCAGCTGCACAGGAGAAATGCACAGATGCAGGCTTGTGAAAAAGTTGGCACATCCTTATTTATTTCACGGGTTTCTGTATGGGGTTTTCTGCTAATCATTATTTTTTGCAATTAAATTTCGCAGCTAAAATGTTATATGTAGCTTATATGTTCTTCCTTTAACTACCCCACCAAGAAAAACATTTTAAATTTAATTTCCTAACTCCTAATGTCGCTAATGTAACACACATTTCTAAAATATCAGCCTCTACCAAATGGTTGATATGTTGGTTAATGGTAAAAGTACTGGAAATATTACATATCTGAAGTTTGTTTATAAACTAATTTGAAGAGGATCACTTGCTTACGATTGCTTGCAGCCGGCCCCGCATTATTTAATTTATGATTCATCAATCAGACGATTCTTAAGCCACCAGAGATAGCAAAAATACAGAAATCCTTTACTTAAGTAGAAGTACAGATACTCATGTTTAAAGGGTCACGAAACACCTCAACACATTTTTTGAGCTGTTGACAGTCGTATATGTGTCCCACACTGCTAAAAACACTATTAGGACACCTATATTTCACTAAAAAGTGTAAATTGGTTGTTTTTGCGTTATTTCAAGTAAATTCGTACTTCCGGTTTGAAACTAATTTTTGAAGCTGCGTCACGGTCATGACATAATAGTGTGTATTCCAGCGTGCAGACTGGACGTCTGTGCCAGAGTGTGTCTTATTACGTCTTACAGTGTGATGCATTAATGCATGAGTAAAGCTTGGTTCAAACCAATCAGCACGCTCTATTGTGCAACTTCATTAATATTCATTACTGTCACAGTGTTTAGACGGCAGAGACGCCACGTTGTGTTGGCAAAACAAGCATGAAGTGTTGCTTTTATAGTTTGCTGCAGTGAAGTTTCGTTTTCATTTTCTCTCTGTGAGAGCTCAGCTGGAGTCACGTGTGGATTAACAGTGTACGCGACGCTCGACAACAATAACTTACGTGTCTAAGGAGGATTATTGTTTACCTGAGAGCTGTTCTCATCTGCAAACGCTGAGATCCGGATTCGCTTGTAGTCTTCTCTTCATAAAGACGCGGCTCTAGTTGCTGGTGATTGTTCTGTCTCTACAGATTTGGTAAGTGAGCGACCAGTGCTCTTTGTTTATTCAGTTTGTTCATATCGAACTAAGTTAACTATTGCACCGAGTGTAAACATGTTAGCACCACAACCAAACATTAACCTCGTGGAGGATTTTCACCGCATTTAGTGACCGGAATAACACGCGCGGCTTTCTGACGCTACCTGCCGTGTACATCTAAGTTTCCGGGAAATGAGGAGGGGTTTTTTCTCTCATTCGCCGTGCGGTATCAAACATTGCATGAAAAATACACACTTAGAGCAGATCCTTGAATCAAATATCTTATTTGTCATGAGGGACATGACTGAATTCCCTGAATGAAAGAGCCAAACTGCAGTTAAAATCCACTATTTAATAATTTGGCAAATAATTCGACTACAGATGTCCATGTAAACACAGTCACTTTTTCCCGTGTGTTTGTGTGTGTGTGTGTTCCCATTGAACGCCTTGAGGGCAAAACGCCTGCTTGACGGGCACAAACTGTCGCAAAAGACTGCTGAAATTGGAGCCTTGACATGCGCAGAAGGACTGTCTGATGGAGCCAGAGGAGGAGCCGCGAAAATGAGCGGAGTCGAGCTTCCAACCAAACGCTTTATGTAAAATCAACCACGCCCCCCGAACTTCTCAGCATGCGTTTGCTGTCGTATCAACACAAATGGATGTAATAACGTTAACAAATATAACAAATATAACGTCGCCGGCTGATTCCGGCTCGCATGCGGCAGCGCCGGCTCGCTCGGCCGCCGCATCTGGCTCGATTGACTCGGGCTAGAATCGGGCAGTGAGTCCAGGCATCCGGAGTAGGTCCAGCAGAGGTAGTCAGTCTGAGCTCTGAGGGGTAAGTCTCCGGCAGGCGATACTCTAGCCGAAACTGGCCCGAGTGTATTTTGCTATCTGGGTGGTTAGGCGTGTATCAGCAAACTAATAAAGCCCGAAAAAAGCCCTGAACTTAGCGAATAAACAGTGTTCCACCAGGATCATGTATGTCAGAAACTATAGTTTACTGCTGAACTCATTTTGTCATGGTAAAATAACACAGAAATCGAATAATAACACTCTAGTCTCCTGCCGAAGCTCAGACGCGCTGCTTTGAGAAACTGTCAATCACAGCTGTCAATCACGATGACACGCCCAGCATTAAATTACTGCTAAAAACAAACTGTTTACAAAAATGAAGATCTGCACCTATTTTAGCACAATAACCAGCGCCTTAATCGACCAGAACCATCTTTCGGGACTTTTTTTGCAAGTGTTTATTGCAAGTGTAATATTTTTTTTTATTTGGGCTCAAGTCTCCTTCATTAACACGGAGGAGGCGGGCTTTATGACTTGTACTGCAGCCAGCCCCCAGGGGGCGATCTAACGGCCGAGACCTTCAGTCAAACGCAGGCTTGCGGCACACTTGGTGTATTTTGACTCTGAAACTCAGCGGGTGCCCAAATAGACACTCCCACACCATCCCACTTTAGTTCCTCCGACACTCCCCCCTAAACAGAGCTGGACACGCCCACTTTTCTGACTTTTTCCAAAGTAGAGGTGTGAAAACACCCTGCTGAAACGAGGGGGTTTCATGGCTCTTTAAAATGACTCCGGTAAAAGTTGAAGGACTGACTACACTTTTGTACGCAAGTAAAAGTAAAGAAGTACGGCCTCAAAAATAGACTTAAGTAAAAAGTAGCCAATAGCACTGCACATTTCAGTTTTACTAGGTATGTAAATGTCCAGTACCCCAGAAGCAAACTCACAGCATTCATCATGTAGTTTTACACAACATCTGCCATTCATGTTGATACACTCTAAAAATAATTCTCTGTCCTACATTTTACACTGAATTCTGTCCAAAACATATTGCATTTTAAAATTTTATTTTTGAAATTTTTTTATTGAATATATTGAAAATATATTTTCATATTTGACTATAAACAATTTTTTTTGCTTTAGCAGCTCTCACACATAAGCCATTATTTTAGTGTTTGCAATCCGGCTCAGTGGTTAGCACTGTTGCCTCACAGCAAGAACGTCACTGGTTCTAGTGCTTACCAAGCCAGCCAATGTTTCTGCATTTCTGTATCTGAGTTTACACGTTCTGCCCATCCTCACGTGGGTTTCCTCCGGATTCCCTGGTTTCCTCTCACCGTCCAAAAACATTCGACTTAGGTTAATTGACTTATCCAAATCGGCACCATAGACATGCTCCTAGTAATTAGTTATCGCTTAAGAGCAATCGCTATCTGTTCATTAGCTACTACAGCAAGAGAGCTCTCTCCCCTTGCAAACAGGAGGGAACCCCAGCCTCGAGGAACTTATGAGTTCAGGGACAGCATGCTAAACAAGCTTTATAATCAATCATCAGCTAAGTGTGAACTCTTGAAATAATGTTAAAGAGGTTTTATACGCATTAATTAGATTATAAACCTTACCAGTGTGTTGGAGTGCAGTGAGTGCACTATTCTCTGCTTCTGAATGGCTGTATTTAAATGTTTCTTCTGGTGCAAAAAGCCCAATTGCTCATCACTGCAAATCTTGTCACGTAGCATGCTGTTAGTACACTGGTTAAAATGTAGCCTATCACAACAGCTCAGTATTTTTTAGAGTGAATCTGTTGAATTGACGCACCTCAAACACATCTGATTATCATAAAACAGCAAGCATTTTTAATGTAGACACTTTGAAAAATGCTGGGTTGTTGTAAACCAATGTTGGGTCAAATATGGACAAACTCAGCCAATAGGTTAACAAGTATAATTCAAATCTAAATGGAAAATAAATAGCACAACGTTGTTTGTTCTTATCTTACAATGTACAATGCTCACCAAATGTTTGCATTCCTAATATTTAACATTTTTGCTAATTAATATTCATTACTAATGCATTTTTGGAGGCTGCTACAGTCCACCAGAGGTTGCATTTCAGTCCTGACCGCATACTTTGAGAGTCCTTATGACTGAATGAATGAAATACGCTGTTTTCCAGCAAGGCGACCCGGGCTGCTAAAAAATAATTGGCTAAAATGGCATTGGGTGGGTTCAATGACCAAAACAAAGACAGCCGTTCTGGCACGTAACGCACATTTACAAAGCAGAATATCTGACTTCAGCATTGTTTTTCAAATAAACAAGAATGTTCACTGAGCATGTTTCTGAAATATCTGCAAACATGTTGTGGTGTTTTTATACTTTAGAAGAGTTAAACACTTACATAAAGCACCTTTAAAGTCTCTAATCCAAGTTTTAGATCCACTTTTTGCTGTAATATTTGGCAGAAATGTTTGCTCAGTGCTTAATGGTTAGCATTAGCACACTTTCACAGTTTTCTCTACGCTATATAAAGGTAGTTCTTTTAGCTTGTGTGTTTTGAGGAGCTGCTGGAGTCACCTGAAACTCTGAGAAAGCTTCAGCTCCACACAGACATCAATTATTCACCGCTGCCTGACACACAAAACTCTGAACACACGGACTGGAAATGGCTGAAAGTGATCAGGGCCTTTCTGCCCTGCTAAAAAATCCAGCTTAAACCAGCCTAGGCTGGTTGGCTGGTTTTAGCTGGTCGACCAGGCTGGTTTTAGAGGGGTTTTGGCCACTTCCAGGCTGGTTTCCAGCCATTTCCAGCCTGGTTTTAGCTGGTCAGGCTGGAAAATGACCAGCTAAATCCAGCTTGACCAGCCTGGTTTAAGCTGGACATAGCTGGTTTTGGCTGGGCTCCCAGCCTGGCTAGGCTGGTCAAGCTGGTTTTAGCTGGATTTAGCTGGTCATTTTCCAGCCTGACCAGCTAAAACCAGGCTGGAAATGGCTGGAAACCAGCCTGGAAATGGCCAAAACCCCTCTAAAACCAGCCTGGTTGACTGGTTAAGCTGGATTTTTCTGCAGGGTGACCCAGCTTTTCTGTACTAATGAAGAATTTTATTCATTTGTGTTGTCAGTTAGCATCGTCTGTAGCTGGTCAAGTATCTTATTACACTGTATGCTGGAATATATCACATATTGACAAACCAAATCATCGAGATTATAAAAGCAATTAGATTGAAAAATTAATCCAATGTTGAGTTTGTCCATATTTGAACCCAATATTAGGTTATGAACGCCTGGTATATTTAGAGTGTTTCTTCTGAACTAACGCACATCAAACACATCTGATTATTATAAAAGCAAACTTTTTTGTATATGCTTTAAACAATGCTGGGTTGTTGTGACTCAATGTTGGGTCAAATATGGACAACTCCAAACAAACGGTTAAAAAGTGTCATTTGGTTTTTTCCTTTTATTTTTAATGTTGGGTTTGTCAATGTTTTACCTTAAATTTGGGTTACAACAACCCAGCATGTTTACAGTGTAACTGCTGAACTGACACATCAAAAATAATAAACACACACAGTAACATGCCATTGCCTCTTTGAAGAAGCAGTAATCTGAATTACTTCCCCTAATATAACCAAAAAAGCACTTATCTTCACGTATTATTAGCATCAAACACATCTGATTTTCATAAAAGCTATCTTTTTTTCTGTATGCTTTGAAAAATGCTGGGTTGTTGTAACCTAATGTTTGGTCAAATATGGCCAAACCCAATGGTTAGGTTAAAAAGTGTCATTTAAATGGAATTGGAAAAAAATAGTATATATGTAAATGAGTGTATGGATGTTTCCCAGTGATGGGTTGCAGCTGGAAGGGCATCAGCTGCGTAAAACATATGCTGGATAAGTTAGAGTTCATTCCGCGGTGACGATCTCTGATTAATAAAGGGACCAAGCCAAAATAAAATTAGCCCAATGTTGTGTTTGTTAATTATTGACCACACATTGGGTTACGACAACCCAGTATATGTAGAGTGTTATATCTAGTATTTAGATCTTATTATTATAAATAAAGCAACCGTTTTTTTGTATACGCTTTGAAAAAAAATGCTGGGTTGGTTTAACCCAATATTGGGCCAAATATAGACAAACCCAACCATTGGGTTTAAACATTTCCCATTTAAAAATCTCAAGAGTTGTGTGGTTTCAGCTCATTTTTAGTATTTTAAAGAGCCCATATTATACATGAAATAGGGTCATATCTTGGTTGTAAGGGTCTCCAACAACAGTCTAATATGCATGCAAAGTCAAAAAACACTTTCATGGTCTTATAATCTGCATTTATTTTTACCTAATTATCCCAGCGACTCCTGTATGAATCGTCCAGTGATTCATTTGTTCCCAAACCCCTCCTTAGCGCGAAGCTAATCTGCGCTGATTGGACCGATGACAGCCTGTCACGATTGGTCGACTGCCTTCAGTCAGAGAATGAAATGCCCAATAGCTAATCAGCAATATAAAAGTAATCACAGTTCATACGCGCTCCATAGTGTAGGCGTGGATTTTAGCTGCCACACACACACACAAACACACACACACCTCTGGACGACAACGCTCCCGCTTCCGCCCGCACCCGCCAGGTTTTAGCCTGAACCCGACCGCTCCCGCTTATATTTAGAATTTCTTGTCCCGGTGCCCGAACCACCCCGTTTTCTGCCCGCCGCGCCCGATCCCGCTAAAGAGCGGGGGAGAACATAACCGAAAATCACCCAGCTATACAGTCCAGAGACAGCCAGACAGAGCTCGCTCTCTCTCTCTCTCTCTCTCTCTCTCTCTCTCTCTCTCTCTCTCTCTCTCTCTCTCTCTCTCTCTCTCATACGCGCGCACTAACACATACACACAAGCGCCAAGCAGACACACAGGCAGGCAAAGCTCTGTCTCATTCGCATAGCAATATCCACGATATTGCTAGACAGCCCGCTCCCGTCCCAAATTAAACCTGTTACCGACCGCTCCCGCGATTGATTCGGAAATTTATTCCCGCGCCGCAGAAATCTGGCGCGGGGACAGCCGCGGGAATGCAGACCTCTACCACGGAGCTCCGTAAACAAACAGCACGCGTCGCGTTTTTAACGTGACTTTGCACGTGATAAGAGAATATAGCCAGTTAACCTGATACAGTACACGCGGTTACAAGTAACAAATCACAACTAAATACATTTGCAAGCTAGAGTCAACGAGGCAACAACTTTAATCGCACGTACTTACACTTGAGAAATGGAGGAAGAAACCCATCCTGACGTCCATTAGTAAGTAACTCTTTACTGATCCTTACTTTAACAAACGCAGATGAAGTATTCTTTGTAGCCTGTAGTTTCCAGAAGTTTCCAACTGCTTGGTTATAATGCTGAGGTTTCATCTCTGGGTAGAGAATCGATAATGTCCATCTGCAGTGTGACTTCAATCGACCGGCATGTTTGTGTGCGTGTTGTTGTGGGTGTGCGTGTGTTTGTGGGTGTGTGTGTGTGTGTGTCTGGGTTTCTGCGTCAGAGGGCGGGGCCTCAGGTTTGAAATCTCCCGGGTTTGCGCGTGCATGTGAATAACTTGGTTTCGTTCGTACGTCATGGCGAAACACCTAATGAATCGGTATCAAGGCGACTCGTTTGAAGCACTATGAGTCGACTCTTTTTTAGATGAATCAACCGTTTTAAACACTGTACTCTTACAGATTTAAGCCTTAGCTGGATACTTCACTTCACTTAGAGCTGTGTTACACACTACATGGAGGGGAATTTTCAAAAACCCATAATATGGGCTCTTTAAAGCAGCAAAATTATTTTTTGAGTGTATCAAATATGGACAAACCAAATCGTTGGGTTAAAAAGTACCCTTTAAATGTAATAGTTAAATTTTGGACAAACCCAACATTTTACAATGACAACCCAGCATGTTTAGAGTGCATCTGTGGCACACATCAAAAATAATAAAGACACAAATAAACATGTAATTAAAGAAGCAGTCAGATGATTTATTTTCTTTTTGTAATCAAAAAGGCACTGTCAAAATATCATCCATATTTGACCCAGCATTAGGTTACGACAATTCAGCATGTTTACAGTATATCTGCTTTACTGATGCACATCAAACATAATAAACATGCCATTAAAGAAGCAGTTAATACATTTTTCTTTAATATAATTAAACATGCACTGTCTGCATATCATAAACACAGCATTTTTATTTTGTAAACACTTTAAAAAATACTGAGTTGTTGTAACCCAAATGTTGGGTCAAATATTGACAAACCCAACTATTAGATTAAAAAGTGTCATTTGAATATAATTTATAGAAATAAGCGCAATGTTGTGTTTGTTCGTATTTGAATCAACATTGTGTTACAACAATCCAGCATGTTTAGAGTTAATCTGCTTAACTGAGGCACATCATAAATAACAAGTTCACACAAAATCACGCCATTGGCTCTTTAAAGAAGCAGTAAAATATTAAATTAGCTAAATATGGTCAAGAATGAATACAGTCTAAAAATGCTGTATTAACCCAACACTGGGTCAAAATTGGACGAACAAAGCAGTGGGTTCAAAACTGTAGTTA
This sequence comes from Danio rerio, assembly GCF_052040795.2. NCBI lineage: Eukaryota > Metazoa > Chordata > Actinopteri > Cypriniformes > Danionidae > Danio > Danio rerio. The sequence continues at coordinate 4,150,983 of NC_141028.1, forward strand.
AAATTTAATTAAAAAATAATCCAACATTTGGGTTTGTCCACGTTTCATTCTAAACATCCCAGCATTTACAGATTCATTTAGTGTACTTAATGAGTGAGAATGCTGCAATTTTAGGGCATTTATTTAAACATTTAATAAAATATATTGTTTTGCATAATTAAATACACTCACCGGCCACTTTAATAGGTACACCTTACTAGTTCTTCAGCCTTAATCCTTCGTGGCATAGATTCAACAAGGTACTGGAAAATTCCTCAAGAGATTTTCACTCCATATTGACTTGATAGCATCACGCAGTTGCTGCAGATTTGTCGGCTGCACATCCATGATGCCAGTCTCTCATTCCACCACATAACCAAAGCTGCTCTATTGGATTGAGCTCTGGTGACTGTGGAGGCCAATTGAGTACAGTGAACCCATCGTCATGTTCGAGAAATCAGTCTGAGCTGATTCACGCTTTATGACTTGGCGTGTTATCCTGCTGGAAGTAGCCATCAGAAGATGGAGACACTGTGTTCATAAAGGGATGGACATGGTCAGCAACAATTCTCAGGTAGGCTGTGGTGTTGACACGATACTCAACTGGTACTAATGGGCCCAAAGTGTGCCAAGGAAATCTCCCCCACACCATTACACCACCGCCAGCAGCCTGAACCATTGATACAAGGCAGGATGGATTCATGCTTTTATATTGTTGATGTTAAATTGTGACCTGACCATCTGAATGTGTCAGCAGAAATGGAGACTCATCAGAGCAGGCAACGTTTCTCCAATCTTCTATTGTCCAGTTTTGGTGAGCCTGTGTGAATTGTAGCCTCAGTTTCCTGTTCTTAGCTGACAGGAGTGGCACCCGGTGTGGTCTTCTGCTGCTGTAGCCCATCTGCCTCAAGGTTGGACGTGTTGTGTGTTCAGAGATGCTCTTCTGCAGATCTCGGTTGTAGCGAGTGCTTATTTAATTTGAGTGACTGCTGCATTTCTATCTGCTGGAACGAGTCTGGCCATTCTCCTCTGGCATCAACAAGGCCTTTGCGCCCGCAGAATTGCTGCTTAGTGGAAATTTTGTCTTTTTCGGACCATTTTCTGTATACCCTAGTGATGGTTGTGCGTGAAAATCCCAGTAGTTCCTGAAATACTCAGACCAGCCCGTGGTACCAACAACCATGCCACGTTTAAAATCACTTAAATCCCCTTTCTTTCCCATTCTAATGCTCTGTTTAAGCTGCAGCAGATCTTCTTGACCATGTCTACATGCCTAAATGCATTGAGTTGCTGCCATGTTATTGGCTGATTAGAAATTTGCGTTAACGAGCAGTTGGACAGGTGTACCTAATAAAGTGGCCTGTGAGTGTATTTAAACCAGGCTTTTATTAACAATTATAATTTAAATCCATATTCTCAAAACTGCTGGGTTGTCATAACCCAACGTTGGGTTGATTTGATTAATTGTTTGATTTTTAATAGAATTTATGTTGTACTTTTTAACCCAATGATTGACTTTGGCCATATTTGACCCAACACTGAGGTTAAACAACCCAGCAGTTTTAGAGTGCAAAAAATATACAAATGTGAACGTAAATAAACTGAAATAATAACATACAACTGTTTCTTATTATCTGCCACGGCAACATTTCTCATTTTTATTTAGTTGAGTACTAAAATAATGAACTAATACACTAAAACTAATAAAAACAAAAACATATGAATATTAAATCTAATAAAAACAATGAATTCACTGAAATTGTGGCTAAAGTTAAGTACAATTTAATTCAAATTGTTAACAAACTAACTGTTATAGTTGACTAAAATAACACAGACTGAATCTGAAGCTTCTCTTATTCTGCAGTTTCAGTCTGTGTGTTTTATAAACCGATGGATGAATATGAATGTTCCTGTGGGTTTTCCAGCCTGATGAACAGAAGTTTTGATGAATAAAGTGTGTTTGTTTTACCTGTGTCCATCAGAGCCAGTTGAAGTTCCTCAGGAAGAGCAATAATCCTGAGGGAAAAATCAGCAGATGCAGTGTTGATGTTCAGGACCAGCCGTTTCTGTGTGTGTCTCACCGAACATAATCCTGTGTGTGTTTAATAATTGACGACTGACGGCTGTGTGTGTGCTCGTGTCGTGTGTGTTTATGAGCGTCCTTGTGGAACAACCTGCACGTGGTGAGCTGTGTTCATTCATTATAATCATTTTTAACTAACTTAAAATGTGTATTTAGCTGAAGTTTGATGCAAAACCACTAAATTGTTTACATTTTCCCACAACAACTGCTTAATAGAAAGATTACATTGTGCTGTAATTATAAAATGAGCACTATCTATCTATCTATCTATCTATCTATCTATCTATCTATCTATCTATCTATCTATCTATCTATCTATCTATCTATCTATCTATCTATCTATCTATCTATCTATCTATCTATCTATCTATCTATTTATCTATCTATCTATCTATCTATCTATCTATCTATCATCTATCTGTCTGTCTGTCTATCTATCTATCTATCTATCTATCTATCTATCTATCTATCTATCTATCTATCTATCTATCTATCTATCTATCTATCTATCTATCTATCTATCTATCTATCTATCTATCTATTTATCTATCTATGAGCAATATTACATGAGTAGCAGTGCGATATGGCTGTATATCGGCACTGGTGGGAGGCGTGCGGCCTTAGTGCCCCCACCAGTGCCGATGTACAGCAATATCGCACTGCTACTCGTGTAATATTGCGTTTATACAACAGTTTGACGGCATAGTTGTGTATATAAAAACAAAATCAAACATGGAGAGTCTCAAAAACCCTTTTGTATGAGGAACTACTTTCTTCCGCATTGGATTCAAATCATAAACTGACAGTTAAACAGCTGAGCAAGCATCTTTTAACCTTTAGATCTGTAGTGTCTGCTTTTTGCTGGCTGTGTGTGGGCGGAGTGATACACAAAGGGTAAAGAGGCTGTACGGGTGCTGATATTACTTAAATATATCACGGCTATCAGCCAATCAGATTCCAGAACCAGACAGAACTGTTGTATAAATATCTATCTATCTATCTATCTATCTATCTATCTATCTATCTATCTATCTATCTATCTATCTATCTATCTATCTATCTATCTATCTATCTATCTATCTATCTATCATCTATCGATCTATCATCTATCGATCTATCATCTATCTATCTATCTATCTATCTATCTATCTATCTATCTATCTATCTATCTATCTATCTATCTATCTATCTATCTATCTATCCATCTATCCATCTATCCATCTATCTATCTATCTATCTATCTATCTATCTATCTATCTATCTATCTATCTATCTATCATCGTCTGTCTGTCTGTCTGTCTGTCTGTCTGTCTGTCTGTCTGTCTGTCTGTCTGTCTGTCTGTCTATCTATCTATCTATCTATCTATCTATCTATCTATCTATCTATCTATCTATCTATCTATCTATCTATCTATCTATCATCTATCTATCTATCTATCTATCTATCTATCTATCTATCTATCTATCTATCTATCTATCTATCTATCTATCTATCTATCTATCATCTGTCTGTCTGTCTGTCTGTCTGTCTGTCTGTCTGTCTGTCTGTCTGTCTGTCTGTCTGTCTATCTATCTATCTATCTATCTATCTATCTATCTATCTATCTATCTATCTATCTATCTATCTATCTATCTATCTATCATCGTCTGTCTGTCTGTCTGTCTGTCTGTCTGTCTGTCTGTCTGTCTGTCTGTCTGTCTGTCTGTCTGTCTGTCTGTCTATCTATCTATCTATCTATCTATCTATCTATCTATCATCTATCTATCTATCTATCTATCTATCTATCTATCTATCTGTCTGTCTGTCTGTCTGTCTGTCTGTCTGTCTGTCTGTCTGTCTGTCTGTCTGTCTGTCTATCTATCTATCTATCTATCTATCTATCTATCATCTGTCTGTCTATCTATCTATCTATCTATCTATCTATCTATCTATCTATCTATCTATCTATCTATCTATCTATCTATCATCTATCTATCTATCTATCTATCTATCTATCTATCTATCTATCTATCTATCTATCTATCTATCTATCTATCTATCTATCTATCATCTATCTATCTATCATCTATCGATCTATCTATCTATCTATCTATCTATCTATCTATCTATCTATCTATCTATCTATCTATCTATCTATCTATCTATCATCTATCTATCTATCTATCTATCTATCTATCTATCTATCGATCTATCATCTATCATCTATCTATCTATCTATCTATCTATCTATCTATCTATCTATCTATCTATCTATCTATCTATCTATCTATCTATCTATCTATCTATCTATCTATCTATCTTTCATCTATCTATCTATCTATCTATCTATCTATCTATCTATCTATCTATCTATCTATCTATCTATCTATCTATCTATCTATCTGTCTGATAGAAATGGAATTAAGACGTGGAGTATGCAGATATTAGTGGCATTATTGAAGTAAACACCGCGATCAAACTTTTACCATCATGTAGGACTTTTCACCATATTTTTTGACAAGATCGACACAGGCGGCTGTCAGTAAAGGACTGCACACACACAAACACACACACATCGCGAAATGCGGAAGGATTTTTTTAAATTTCCATTTGGCGTGCGTTATTATATTCCATCACACGATCACCAGTCCTTACACATTATTTGCGTCTAATACCCCAGTTTGTCACGGGGGCATGACTGAAATGTTTACGAGTTAAAGTGAAACTGCCGAACTGCATCCTGCTGATTTAATTCGGACGGGCACTTTTTTGTCAGACGGCTCACCGGTCAGGTATACATCCACGCTAAAATATCAAGGTGAAAGTCATCATAGCTTGCGTAGAGTAGACCCAGCTCCCAAACCAACTTTGAGAATGGATTAACATCGATTTTGTTTTTCGCACGATAAGAGTCTCACGTTAACGCAGCACGTTAATGTCGATAATGGCCCACCACTATATTGAACACATCAAAACATATTTCTAAAGGTGCCGTTTGGTAACGACCAAAGAAATCCATATATTCAAAGAAAACTAAACTAATTAGTTATGTGTAATAAAATAAAATGACGCGGAGAAAAAGTCTTAAACACATGAAGAAAGGCAGATGTAGTTCGGCAGTGAAGGCCCAGACAGCAGCTGAAATCTCTCAGTTGTTCTTCAGCAACACTCTGCCCTTCCTCAGTGTAAATGAAGATCAGCTGCTTCAGTCCAACCTCTACATTAACAGGATGAAAGCAGGGTGGACATTTCAGCAAGACAATGACCCAAAACACAGCCGAGGAGATTCTCAAATGCTTTCAGAGAAAGAAAATCAAGCTGTAGAATGGCCCAGCCAATCACCTGATCCGAATCCAATAGAGAATACAGAATAAAGCTCAGATTTGATAGACGAGACCCTGATAGACTTCGACACAATCCACATTGTAAAAGCGCTATACAATTAAAGATGAATTGAATTGAATAGTGCAGTGTTTTTAAAGCTGCTCTGAATAATTATTGTACAAAAAGCTCTATACATATAAACTTGAATTGAATATTGTGCAGCCCTAGTAAATAGAGTAAATATTGAGCCAATGTTCATTTTTGGGTGAACTATCCCCTTATTTGTGGTTAAGTGCTGCAGGGCCACGGCTGTCTTTTACACAAGTGCATCTCTGTTCAGTGTGTGAGAGTTTATTGACCCTGAGCTCTTTCAGAAGCTGATTTACTCTGATTGAATCCATTTTGACTGATCTGCGTGTCCATCAGAGATATTCATTCATTCATTTTCCTTCGGCTCAGTCTCTGAGTGCATATATATCTATATATCTATATATATATATATATATATATATATATATATATATGTGTGTGTGTGTGTGTGTGTGTGTGTGTGTGTGTGTGTGTGTGTGCGTGTGCGTGTGTGTGTGCGTGTGTGTGTGTGTGTGAATGATAATGTATTTCCCAGTACTGGCTTGTGGCTGGAAGGGCATCCGCTACGTAAAACATATGCCATAATAATTGGCGGTTCATTCCACTGTGGTGATCTCTATGGCCAAGTTAGTTCATCAATTCCCCTATGGCGCATGTGTTTGGACTGTGTGGGAGACCGAAGCACCCGGAGGAAACCCACGCCAACATGGGGAGAACATGCAAACTCCACACGGAAATGCTAACTGACCAAGCCGGGACTCAAATCAGCGACCTACATGCTGAGAGGCAACAGTGCTCACCACTGAGCCATCATGCCACTCCATCAGAGATATTTTCTTAATAAACCTCAGCGTATGATCTGTGTCCGGTCATCAATAGTCAGTTCTGCTCCAGTGTTCGAGCCACAGGTTTTCTTTCAGCTTTGAGAAAATGAAAGCAGCAGTTCAGGCTCTCTGCAGTTTGCTCTGATCACGCTGCTGTCCGTTATAAAGGAGGATTCGGCCCCTTTCTGTGCTCTGAGTTAATCAGATTATTCTGCTTAAAGCTCTTTTTGTTTGTTGACTTCTTCACCAAAGCCAAAGCAGATTCATGCTGCATGCACATACCATTATTAAACTCTCTCTATGCTATAAAATTGGTCAAATTAGTAGTAAAAAGGAGTGAAGTAGTGAAAGTTTAATATGGTAATAACATTCACATGTATATGGATTGAAAGAATGTTTGTATTTGTATGTATGTGTGTGTCTGGTTGTCCATCTCAGAATGTGTGTGTGTTAATAATGACATTATTTTAATGTTATTAGGGTTATATATGATGATATAATGTACTATGGAATAACAACACTGAAATAATACTAATATTAATTTAACAGCGTTTAAACACTTTTACTTTTCATTTTAAAGTGGTGATTGAGACTTTTTATCCCACAGTTTTTTTTTTTTTTTGGTGTGTAATTGTGAATTTCTTGTCCCCCCTCCCCATTAGAAGTCATTTTTATTAAATTTTTTTGCCATATTAAAATTTTATTTTGATTTCAGTTTGTACACATTGAACACTTTACATGCATTCTTAAACTTGCTTGCTTTACAAATTATATGAAATAAAAGGAGGCGAGGCAGTGGCGCAGTAGGTAGTGCTGTCGCCTCACAGCAAGAAAGTCGCTGGGTCGCTGGTTCGATCCTCGGCTCAGTTGGCGTTTCTGTGTGGAGTTTGCATGTTTTCTCTGCGTTCGCGTGGGTTTTCTTCGGGGTGCTCCGGTTTCCCCCGCAGTCCAAAGACATGCGGTACAGGTGAATTGGCTAGGCTAAATTGTCTGTAGTGTATGAGTGTGTGTGTGGATGTTTCCCAGAGATGGGTTGCGGCTGGAAGGGCATCTGCTGCATAAAAATGAGCTGGATAGGTTGGTGGTTCATTTTGCTGTGGCGACCCCGAATTAATAAAGGGACTAAGCCAACAAGAAAATAAATGAATTAATAAAATAAAAGGATATAAATATATTTATATATTTATAGTCTTTTTTTCCTCTTTTTAAAAATATTTTATAAATCATGTGTAACAGAGCAAGGAAATTTTCACAGTATGTCTAATAATATTTTTTCTTCTGGAGAAAGTCTTATTTGTTTTATTTAGGCTTGATTAAAAGTAGTTGTTAATTTTTTAAACACCATTTTAATATTATTAGCCTCTTTAAGCTAAATTTTTTTTCTTCGATAATCTACAGAACAATCCATCATTATACAATAACTTGCCTAATTACCCTGTACTGCCTAGTTAACCTAATTAACCTAGTTAAGCCTTTAAGTGTTACTTTAAGCTGTATAGAAGTGTCTTGAAAAATTTCTAGTCAAATATTATTTACTGTCATCATAGCAAAGATAAAATAAATTGGTTATTAAAGCAATTATGTTTAGAAGTGTGTTGCAAACAATCTTCTCTCTCTTAAAAAGAAATTGGGGAAAAATAAAGGGGGCTAATAATTCTGACTTCACTTATATATATATATATATATATATATATATATATATATATATATATATATATATATGATATAGATGTATAGATATTTATATATATACAGTTGAAGTCAGAATTGTTAAGCCCCCCTATTATTCGCCCTCCTGTTTATTTTTTCCCTAATTTCTGTTTAGCGGAGAGAAGATTTTTTCCCCACCATTTCTATATCTATAGATATAGATAGATAGATAGATAGATAGATAGATAGATAGATAGATAGATAGATAGATAGATTTCAAGAGTTCACACTTTCACACAGCTTGTTTGGCGTGCTGTCCCGGGAGAGAGCCCTGAGCTTATAAGACACTCGAACCCTGGGCTCCCTCCTGTTGCAGGGCGAGAGGGGAGTTTAAGCTCAGGTAGATCTCGAAGACTCCCCCTCTTGCTTATTGTAGCTAAGTGTCAGATATGGATGTTGAGAAGAGGTTTACTCAGAGTTTGGCTGAAATAATTGAATTAATTGTTTAGGGTGCTTGTTTTTTAACTGTGGGATGAAACCGGAGGACCCGGGGAAAACCCCTGCGATCGGGGAGAACGAGCAAAACTCAGTACAGAAATGTGGCCTGGTTTAGAAAGGAATTAAACCAGGGGCATTCTTACTGTAAGGCAACAGCGCTAATCACTGGCCACTGTGTCGCCCGTTTGAAAGGAGGGAAAGTAGGGTTGGGTGGGGGGGTTTCTTCAATTCAATTCAATTCAGCTTTATTTGTATAGCGCTTTTACAATGTAGATTGTGTCAAAGCAGCTTCACATAAATGGTCATAGTAACTGGAACAGTGTGGTTCAGGTTTTAGTGTTTAAGTTCAGTTCAGTTCAGTTTAGCTCAGTTCAGTGTGATTTAAAATCATTACTGAGAGTTCAAACACTGAAGAGCAAATTCATCGATGCGTAGCTCTACCAATCCTGAACCATGCGAGCCAGTGGCGACAGCGGAGAGGGAAAAAAAAAAAAACTTCTTCAAGACGAAAATATTGAGATGAGAAAAGTCTGGTTATTTTTAGTAAGTTAGGGATCATCTGATAGGATAATCAGTCGTTAGCTAAAGTTGGAACAGCTGTGAACAATCATAAGCACGTGATCCTCTCGAAATTTGCTTATAAATAAACTTCACCAAATAAAAAAAATGCACAATTATAAGCACTTCACGGGACCTTTAACATTGCAGGTTACTTTGCTCTTCCCACCGAACATTTTTTTGAAGAACCTTTGGCAAAAATGCTTGCTCTTTGGCATCACTGTGAAATCCCCTTTGGGAAGATTGATTTTGAAGAGAGCAGTTTGTCAGAACTGTGATTAAGTGGATGTTAAGCTTGAGTGTGACATTATAACTCTCTCGCAGGGAGTTTTGCTTTGCTTGAGCTGTTTAATGTGAAGTGAGTGAAATCCTCCAGATCTGATGAATGATGTTAAACCGCTGCTGAATTCCTCCAGGGTGACGTACGCGTGGGATGAGATGGTGCTTTAAGAAAAAAAAAAAACATAAATCTGCTGAGGCTGGTGGAGATAACACAGTTCACACTCTCAGCAGAGGCCTTTTCATTGTTATAGACTAGAGGTGTGCAAACTCGGTCTGTTTCTCAATTCCAAGAACGCAGAGAACGGACTTGTGTTCTTGTGGAGAGCGGTCTTGCCAGGTGTCCTCCAAAGGACGAACTCAGGAGACCGCGAGGACAGAGAATATGTCCTGTGAGAAATGAGATGCTGCGTTCTTCCTGATGGTCACATGACCTTCACGTCTTTTAAATGGTAAATTATTTAAACATAACAGCATTCATACACCGATTTATTGTTTTTCCCCTTTTCAAAATATATACTTTGCATAAAAACATTATAAATATTTTGCACAATAAGAATAAAACAGATTTTAATACGAATTTCAGCAAACAAACACCCTTAATGCGTTTATTCCTTTATTAAGATGTCCATGGTAATGTTTACTTTCACCGTTTCCTTTACGGAAACTCCTGAGGTAAATAAGTGATATCTCTGAACTTTAATAATAAATCTAAATCAAATGCTGCGCTTCCCACCTCCAGCCGCAATGACTTCTGGGACTTCCAGAGCGAGTTCGGTGCTCAAGTCTGCATCAGTGCATCCTCGATATCAAGATCATATCCGGGAAGTTTCACGCGTCCTCTGTACTTGCGGTCTTGAGTATTGGAACTGAACTTAGGCAGCTGATGATGACGTTGCACGAGAACACGAGGACGCAAGACCGCTGAAGAACGCATATTTAGGGTGCTTTCACACCTGTGAATCGATTCAGTTGTTCCGAAACAGAGATTACAATTGTATCATTGTTGCTCTTTGCTCTTGCAGCGGTTCGCATTCACACTGCAAAGTTTCTAATTGGACCAAAAGAGCTAAAACAAGTCACGTGTGAGTAAACTCTCCTCACATTGGTCAGAGTGTCAGGGTTTATTTTGCAGAGTCCCGCTAAGCTGTCAGGAGAGGTGGTGGTTTGATGGTGATTGACAAGGTGCGCGCGACGTGTCTGAGGAGAGATGCGGTGGGGAGGGGTGAGAAGGGTGCGCGACGTAGCCTATTTGAGGACCGGGAGGGAGACGCGAGATTACCGGGAGACCATCACTCGTTTGCGGGCATCCGGAGACTCACGAAACTTCCCGCCCTACTCATAATTCTCTCTTCATATAGCCGTAAGCCTATTACATATCCATAAAACACTGTGATATAACCGCGCTCTGATCGGATCGCTTTCTCACTGTAATCGAACCGCTCCAGGGTTCGTTTCAATCGAGCCGAGACCACCTCATTCAAGCGATCTCAGAGCGATTACTTTGGCGCGGAACAGAGCGCGATTACCCTGTTCACATATGCCAATCGAACCGCACTAACTGGGCCATCGAGACATGTTCCGAAACAAAAGTGTAGGTGTGAAAGCACCCTCGGTCTTGGAGGGGCTGGTGTCCTGCAAATTTAGTTCCAACTCCAGTCAGACACACCTGGGCTAGCTAATCAAGCTCTTACTGGGCTTTCTAGAAACATCCTTGCAGGTGTGTTGAGGCAAAAATCTGCAGGAGTTTGGACACCCCATTATAGACGAACCTTGTGGTTCCCCTGGATAACAAGCATTAATTAAAGAGCCCCTATTTTACATAAAATAGGGTCATATTTTGGTTTTAGGGGTCTCCAACAACAGTCTAATATGCATGCAAGGTCAAAAAACACTTTCATGGTCTTATAATCTGCATTTATTTTTACCTAATTATCCCAGCGACTCCCATATGAATCGTCCAGTGATTCATTTGTTCGCAAACACCTCCTTAGCGCGAAGCTGATCTGCGCTGATTGGACCGATGACAGCCTGCTGCAATTGGTCGACACTGACTGCCTACATAAGTTAGACGACACACACATACATAGTTAAGACCAGGGGTCACCAATCCTGGTCCTGGAGGGCCGGTGTCTCTACAGGGTTTAGTTCCATCTTGCCTCAGCACACCTGCCTGGATGTTTCAAGTGTACCAAGTAAGACCTTGATTAGCTTGTTCAGGTGTGTTTGATTAGGGTTGGAGCTAAAATCTGCAGGACACCGGCCCTCCAGGAACAAGTTTGGTGTCCCCTGGTGTAGACAGTCAGACACACAGACACACATACATAGCGCAGACACACACACACACACACACACACACACAGAAAGTGAGAGAGACACACGGCTGTGCTGATGGAGTGAATCTGAAGTGAATCGCTGTACTTCATTACAGAAGTGCACACATTTTAAAACATGTTAAACTTGTAAAACTCTCTCTTGATTACATTTGATGATGATTGTTGATCCAACAAACTGAACAGACCTTTTATTCCAGGTTGCTTTGTGCTCATCCTGTCTTGTCGATATGAGCATATGCATTACTACGGAGACATGTTAATGCGCGCAGCTGTCAATCAATAATGGTGGGGTGGGGTGGGGGGGGGGGACCGCTTTCCTATATAAAGTTGCGGTCGATCTGAAAACCGCTCCAATTGGTCCACCGTTTGTTGTTCAATTTGAAAAAAAAAAAAAGGACTGGGTGTGTTTATTTCACCCCAATACGACGACCTATACACTATACTTACACACATGTCTGTCCAAACAGCTTGAAAAGTAGATTTTTCACCGTAGGTGCCCTTTAAGATTGTCTACCCAAACCATGAACACACACACACACACACACACACACACGGTCATATCAAATGCTATTCATTTTTTTAATCAACTTAATTACTGAACTCTTTTGTTCCTCTTTCAAACCTAATTGATATTCAGGAATGTGTTGTAAAGCTCTTAATCTTCCTCATTTGTGTAAAACGTTGGTCTGGAATGCAGGATGGAGTCGGTCGTGTGGAGTCTGTTGAATAGAGTTTACCTGTTTATAAATCCAAGAGTTTAATTAACCGGCGACTGCTCTGCTCTCATCATTAGTGGTTAAAGCTATACGGCTGAGATCAGACAGCAGCTTTATTCACTACACTATCAGAAATATCCCTAAATTAGCAGTTTTATGGATTTTGTGGTTCATTTTTTATTTGTTATTTCCCCCCGTTTGTTTACTCTTTTGAATTGCATTATAGGACCAAATTAATGCATCTTTCAACAACTTCTAACCTAAAAAGTGACTTTTATTGACATTGTTAATAGTTTATCAGTCCGCCTGTCCGTCCTTCCATCCATCCATCCTACTCTATCTATCTATCTATCTATCTATCTATCTATCTATCTATCTATCTATCCATCCATCCATCCATCCATCCATCCATCCATCCATCCATCCATCCATCCATCCATCCATCCATCCATCCATCCATCCATCCATCCATCCATCCATCCATCCATCCATCCATCCATCCATCCATCTCTCTCTCTCTGTCTGTCTGTCTGTCTGTCTGTACATCCTTCTGTCAACTGTATCGTTTAATCTATCTACTGTATCCATCCATCCATCCGTCCGTCCGTCCGTCCGTCTGTCTGTCTGTCCGTACATCCTTCTGTCAACTGTATCGTTTAATCTATCTACTGTATCAATCCATCCATCTATCCATCTATCTACTGTATCTATCTACTCCATCCATCCATATTTGAAGTCAGAATTATTCGACCCCCTTTTATTTATTTTTTATTTTTCATATTTCCCAAATGATGTTTAACAGAGTAAAGACATTTTTACAGTAGCCCCTATACTATTTTATCTTATGGTGAAAGTCGTATTTGTTTTATGTCTGCTTGAATAAAAGCAGTTTTTCATTTTTTAAAAACCATTTTAAGGTCAAAATGATCAGCCCCTTTAAGCGATATTTGTTTTTGTGTTCATTTGTATTAGTGCATGTACTGTTTTTAGATCATAATAATATTAAATTATTCTTTTTTTAATTAAATTATAAAAAATGACAAATGTGTAAATCCTAATGACAAGGTTAATGAGTGTAAATGTATGATTCGTATCTGTATGGGCAATAAATGCAGTCAATAAGTCCTGTTTATTAATGATGCTTTACTCTCCAAGTAACCCATGTACTGCTCTTTACTAAGTATTCAAGCGCTGTCAGGTTTAATAGTGGGCATTAGCTTAATTAACACTTATTTGTGTTGATGGTCACGTAAAGGTGGTCAGAGAAAATGACCATTTGCTCCTGGAGAAACAGAGAGAGAGATTTAGCAGTACTTTTATTTCCACAATTTACATTCTAAATTATATAATCATATACACAAGCTCCTCAAAACCTACAAAATTGTAATGCTCGAACTAAAGAGTGTGTGGAGCGGGTATGGAGATGGTTGCGCTTTGGGTTTGGTGCACATAGGGACTGTACCAAAAAGCTGGCTGGACTGTACCAAACAGCTGAGTAGAGGGGGGTGGAATTCCTGGAGACTGAACAATACCGGAGATGGGTCTGAAATACAGGAGACTACCGGGTAAAATGGGAGTATTTTGAGGTATGACAGCTATATAAATTTCTAGAGTGCCAAATACATCCCAGGGGCTACATTTTTTTGCTGTTTTAGTTTTCTCGAGTGCATCAGAGGACGCTTTGTACGTGTTGAGATCATACATTTTTCTCTTGAGTGCCATTCATGCTTGCTTTTCTTGCGTAAATCCACAAGAGGCCGCTGTTGACTGACTGACCGACCGATCAACTGACTCACCTATCCCTTCCCTAAGCCCAACCAATAGTGTTTGATAAAGCACCGCTTGACCCGATCACCCACTTCTCTAAACCCAAGCGACAGTGTTTTCAATATCTATCTATCTATCTATCTATCTATCTATCTATCTATCTATCTATCTATCTATCTATCTATCTATCTATCTATCTATCTATCTATCTGTCTATCTGTCTATCTGTCTATCTATAGCCCCTTTCACACATACAGACCTTTCCGGAAAATTGCCGGCAATTTTCCGGAAAGGTTGTATGTGTGAACAGGTCCTTTTTGAAAATACCGGTAAATTCGTTCTGGCTATTTTCCGGAAAGAGAAGTTGTAACATTACCGGCAATTTGCCGGAATGCTGCGCTGTGTGAATGCAGAAGGAAGATTCCCGTAATAAGCGCGTGCACGTCTAGAACGTGCTGACGTGAGACGTCTGCTCTAGCCAATCACAACAGTCAGACGCATTTACGTCCGCGCGGTTTGTGAGGATAAAAGCCTTTGAATATTTTTCCAGACACATTTAGCTGCTAGAAGTTAGTCAGATCACGTTTATATGTTCTTCTTAATGCCAACTGTGTAAATAATCATCGATGAGATGCTTATGATAAGCCGTTGTTTGTTTACGTTCGTGTGCCTGTGAAACAGCCTGTGAGCGCCTGCACACGCAAATATTATGAACATCTCGACATGCGAAAGTGATCCTGCGAAAGTTGTTCACAATATTGATCATCCACAGAGTTTGTAATTTAGTCAAATGTTTACAAACACAAGCGCAGCCGTTTAAAGCTCATTTGTGGTGAATGATGTCAGAATTTACCGGTATTTTGGAATGGATGTGTGAATGCTCTTTTCCGGAAAATTTCCGTAACGTCCTCGCCTGTGTGAACAGCGCTTTTTTCAATATACCGGTAAAGTCTTTCCGGATATTTACCGGTATCACTGTGTGAAAGGGGCTTATGTCTGTCCGTCCGTCCGTCCGTCCGTCCGTCCGTCCGTCCGTCCGTGTAAATCCACCATAGGCTATTGTGAACTGACCGACCGACCGACTGACTGACCGATCAACTGACTCACCCATCCCTTCCCTAAGCCCAACCAATAGTGTTTGATAAAGCACTGATTGACCCGATCACCCACTTCCCTAAACCCAACCGACAGTGTTTCCAAAAGCAATCCAGACAAAGAAAAGCCCTCACCTGATATTTTACCAGGTTTTTAGATTTTACCACATTCTCACCCTGTTATTGACTTGTTTATTTTATTTTTTTGTCTTTTGTTTTTGTCTTACATGTTTTCTGGGGTCAGTTCTTCGTATCTCGCTTAAATAATCTAAGATGATTTTACAGATCCTGGATCTTTTAATCTCGATAACTGATCTCTGGCTAATTTGGTTCTTTAAACAAGTTCATGAATCAGATTAAAATGTCGGGATAAACTGATCTGAGATTGCTGCGTGTGTTGTGAAGGACTGATCTATCATTCCTCGAAATCATGATCAGCAATGCAATGATTGGCTGATGGTGCAGCAGTGTAATGACATCATCTGATTATTATTCAATTATTCATACAATATTCAACAATCAACAATTATCATTCATTCATTTATTTTTTATTTTTGGTTTAGTCCCTTTATTAATCTCGGGTTGCCACAGTGGAATGAACCTCCAACTTATCCAACATATGTTTTAAGCAGCGGATGCCCTTCCAGCTGCAACACAACACTGGGAAACATCCATACACGCTCGTACACTAAGGACAAATTTAGCCTACCCAATTCACCTATACTGCATGTCTTTGGACTTGTGGGAGAAACCGGAGCACCCTGAGGAAACCCACGTGAACGCTGAGAGAACATGCAAACTCCACACAGAAACGCCAACTGACCCAGCCGAGGCTCGAACCAGAGACCTTCTTGCTGCAAGGTGTGCAAGTGTGCTACCCACTGCGCCACTCTGCTGCCCCCCAAAATATTTTATTATATGTTATTATTGTTATTATTTACATCAATATTGTTACTATTTAGTGATGGAACGTTCGGATCATTTTTCTGCCTCGGATCTTTGAGTCTCGCTCATCGAGATGAACAAATCTTTTTTCGAGTCATTTCGTTCATTTGGTTCAATTTGCCAAAATATTATTAAAATGTTACGAATTGCTTCCAAACACATCTACAACTAGCCCAAAAGATTGATCACACGACACATAAGTCATAAATAGAATATAAGAAGGAGAAAATAATAATTCAGTGTTTACCTGCTCTTTTGTCTATGAAGGTATTGTTGTCTCTTTGCTCAGCTCACCTCTTCATGTCTTCAAATGTCAGTGGTTCGTTCAGGTTACACTGACAGTCACATATAATTCTAACCAATGTACACAGTCTGAGCCGATAGGAGTCATGATAATTAGTTAACCTTTCGAGTCGTCTGGTTCTTTAGTCGTTCATTCATCACGTGACAGAATGACTCAAACCCAAGGACTCGTGAGTTGAATGGATCAATTCTCTTTCCGGCTCTAAACGCATATGATTGGCCCATGATGAACGAATGACTGCGTCCGAAACTGCATATTTCCATACTATATAGTACGCTAAAATCAGTATGCGAGCGGAGTAGTATGTCCGAATTCATAGAATTCGAAAGTCAGTATGCGAGAAGTACCCGGATGACTTACTACTTCCGGCGAGATTCTAGAGTGCGCATCCCACGCATGCTGCGCTATCCCATGATGCCCCGCGAGCAAATTCATGAATGGGAGTAAAGCGACGCAATTGACGCAGGTAGGTCACGTGACCATGACAAAATGGCGGATGTAGTACGTCCGAATTCCATTCATACTTTTCACATTCATACTGTATAGAACATACTTTTCTAACGGCCGAGTAGTGCGTTTAAATTCAAATGCAGTACCTACTGAGTAGTAGGCGGTTTCGGACGCAGCCTTAGACCCGATAGAGGACTCGAGAGTTGAACAAATCAATTCTTTTTCCGGCTCCAAACGCATATGATTGGCCCGTGATGAACGAATGACTCAGACCCGATAAAGGACTCGAGAGTTGAACGAATCAATTTTTTTTTTCCGGCTCTAAACGCATATGATTGGCCCGTGAGAAACAAATGACTCAAACCCGATATAGGACTCGAAAGATGAACGGTTAAATTTTTTCCGGCTCTAAACGCATATTATTGGCTTCTGCCTTTCCGCGATGAACGACTCAGAAGACTTGAAATGAACGATACCACCTGCACAAATGTTCGCACGCGTGGATGAACGAATCACTCCCTAAGAGGACTCGTAGTTCCCGAATCATATTGAAGGTCCATTCAAAATGAACGAATCGTTCATTAACGACCCATCACTATTACTATTTTTTTATATTGACTTTATATATTCCCTGCTATATGTACACTTCTGCCATATGTACCTATATGTCATGCATTATTGTAATTATTATTTTTAACACTATTACTGTGTAATTTGTTTTTCTATGTTTTACTGCATGTGAACATTGCAAATGTTTTGCTAATAGATTTGTCATGCCAGTAAAGCAAGTTTGAATTGAATTAGATTAAGTGAAAGAGAGGGATCATTTTAATTTTTACAATACTTTAATATATTAAAAAAGAAAACACAATATACCTATACAAAAAAATCACTAAAAGTCATACCTGCCAAAATTTGTCTCTGAAAATCCGGGAGATAATAAACTAAACGGGAGGGTCGCGGGAGATGGGTCTAAAATACGGATAACAACCTGTTAAAACGGGAGTGTTGGCAGGTGTGCTTAAAGTTACATACAAACAAGTACCGTTTGAATGAAGAGAAAGAGAGAGAGAGGGAGCGAGGCAGATTAACACAGGGTGAGGATTGGAAGGGAGAGAGAGTGACAGACAGCAAACCGAGCTTTGACCGAGCAGGATAATCAAAGAAATCCTCCCGCAAACTTCCGACTCCTCTCCGTGTTTTCCGCCAGACCACCAGACAGTCCCGAAGCGACTCAACTCTACACGCGGGGATGCGGTGACTCTGAAGCGGGCAGAGTTCGGCGAGCGTCCGATGATTTACAGGCTGAGCTCGAGAATCACCGCAGGACATGGATTTTGGACGGATGTGTTTACAGTATAAAAGAGCGGTTCTGCTGTCATTGATGTTCAAGCTGGGTAGGACATCTTTATCTTCATGACTTTTTGTACAACGTGAAAACAATACTATAGTAATTTACACTAGTGTTTAGTACTTGTGTTTAGTTGTGTTCTACAGTATAGTACTTGTAGTAATTGCTATAGTAATATGCTACTATAACTATATTAATATAAACAAATTACCCAATACTGCAGTTTTCTAAAACAATATGATGTTATTGCTACTACAAAATACCAACTTTTACTATAGTATAAACAAATGCATACTACATTATTGATTACAGCTTATCAGTTCAGTATTTTTAGTATGCTGTAGTGTTCATTAACAAACAGTTGTGAAAGCTTTAATATACAGTGTTTACGTCCCGATTTATATTTATATCAATTTACCAGTGAATATAGTTAATATACATTGGTGAATTTGAACTAAACAGATTTAATATATTTATTAAAATAATATTTTTGTCATCGAACGTCTTTAGAAATAGAAAGATAATTCATTTAAAATCATCGTATATATTCTTTGCTTCTCTTGATATCCCCTCTATTTTACCTTTTTATTTAATCCTTTTCCCTAACATACACATTTGGGCTATTCATTTTTGGACTTTTATCATTAATTGTTTTGTTAGAAGCTCCAGATTTGGCTTCAGTACTGACTATTCTAATGTATATGCAGAAATATAATGTTGTAAAGCTTCCTATAGAAAATATTAATTTAAATGTGAGATTTGTGAGCAGTGTACTTATATATAAATATATATATATATATATATATATATATATATATATATATATATATATATATATATATATATATATATATATATATATATATATATATATGCTAATCACTGTATACAGTATAATAATACACTTTACCATAGTGTGATTAAAAAACTATTTCATACATAGTAAATTACTAGTATTATTTTCACTGGGGTCTGTAAGATTTTCTATTTTCAAAACTAGAATTTCATTCATTAATGATGCTGGCATTAAAACAAATACTATAATAATTTATACTAAATACTATAGTTTTTTTTTTATTTAACACACTATAGTAAAGTGTATTATAGTAATGTACAACTCTTTTTACAGTAAACACCTTAACACTATAGTAAAGTGTATTATAGTAATGTACAACTCTTTTTACAGTAAACACCTTAACACTATAGTAAAGTGTATTATAGTAATGTACAACTCTTTTTACAGTAAACACCTTAACACTATAGTAAAGTGTATTATAGTAATGTACAACTCTTTTTACAGTAAACACCTTAACACTATAGTAAAGTGTATTATAGTAATGTACAACTCTTTTTACAGTAAACACCTTAACACTATAGTAAAGTGTATTATAGTAATGTACAACTCTTTTTACAGTAAACACCTTAACACTATAGTAAAGTGTATTATAGTAATGTACAACTCTTTTTACAGTAAACACCTTAACACTATAGTAAAGTGTATTATAGTAATGTACAACTCTTTTTACAGTAAACACCTTAGTTTTTATGAACCACAATAATACAATGTTAACTATAACTATAATCATATAAACAAATTTTCCAATACTGCAGTTTTCTACTACAATATGATATAGCTACAAAACTCCACAGTTTACTATAGTATAAAAAATGCATACTACATTATTACAGTTGATCAGTTCAGTATTGTTAGTATGCTGTAGTGTGCCGTTCATGAACAAACAGTTGTGAATGCTTTGATATGTAAAGCATAATGCACTTTACTATAGTAGGATTTCATTTACAGTAAATTACTATAGTGTTATTTTCACCTGGGTCTTTATTATATCAATGGAGAAGTGATGTCTGTAATATTTTAGTTTTTTTTTTTAAATAATTTTTGTCATTAGCGATGCTGGCATTGTAACAAATACTATAATCGTTAATAGTAAGTACTATTATAGTATAGTGTTTTAAAACCATACTACAGTAAAGTGTATTAATGTGTATATTATAATATGTAAACTCTATAGTGTTTTTAAACCATACTATAGTATTGTACTTGTAGTAATTCTATAGTTGCTTTACGTTTTAACTATAACTTTATTAATATAAAATGATTACCCAATAGTGTAGTTTTCTACAACAATATAATATAGCTACTACAAAACACCACAGTTTACTATAGTATAAACAAATGTATACAACATTATTTATTACAGTTTATCAGTTCAATATTTTTTTTAAAAAGTTTTTTTAATTTTTATTATTATTATTTTTTTATTGCAATAGTAACAATACATTACAACAAATACCGATACAAAACTGAAAGAAGTATAGTACAATCAATAGAAATATTACTTTTTGAAAAAAGTGGATTGTAACAAATTTAGACAAATATAATAAATGTAAAAGAAATTAAAGGGAACAAGAGAGAGAAAAGAAGAAGAAAAATAAATAATTAAGGGCACATAAAGAAAAATTAAATTATTGCAGAATATTAAATAAAGCACATATTTTAGAAGTTTTAATAGCTTTCTTATTGTGAGAGTCTATGATGTTTTTTAAATATCAGTTCAATATTGCTAGTATGCTGTAGTTAACCATTGATAACAAACAGTTGTGAATGCTTTAAATTTAATACACTTTACTTTATTTTACTATAGTGTGGTACAAAAACTATTTGATTTACAGTAAATTTTGATGGGTTGTGGCTGGAAGGGCATCCGCTGCATAAAAAAAATGTGCTGGCAAAGTTGGCGGTTCATTCCGCTGTGGCAACCATGGATTAATAAAGTGACTAAGCTGAAAAGAAAATGAATGAATGAATTACAGTAAATTACTATAGTAATATTTTCATCTGGGCCCCTATTACATCAATGCAAAAACGATGTCTAATATTTTCTTTTTTTTTTTAAAGAAGAATTTCGTTCATTGACAAGGCTGACATTAAGACGATTACTATAATCGTTTACAGCAAGTACTATAGTGTTTTAAACCATACTATAGTATAGTACTTGTCATTTTATAGTTGCTATATGTTTTAACTATAACTGTAGTGAAATAAAGAAAATACCCAATACTGTAGTTTTCTACAACAATATGAAATATTATAGTTACTACAGAACACCACAGTTTACCATAGTATTAACAAATGCATACTACATGATTGATTTCAGTTGATCAGTTCAATATTGTTAGTATGCTGTAGCGTTAGTTAACAAAGAGTTGTAAAGGCTTTAATATACAGTGCTCAGCGTAAACGAGTGCATCCCAATTTAAAAATGTATATTTATGGCAATTTCTCAGTGAATATAGTTAATATATGTTGGTGCATTTGAACAAAACAGGTTAATTAAACAGATATATTTATTAAAATAATATTTAAGTCATCAAACATCTTTAGAAATAGAAAGATAATGCATTTAAAATCATGCTAAATATTGCAAAAATAATTACAAACCACAAAATGTCAACAAATTTTTATATATTCTTTGCTTCTCTTGATTTTTCCTCTTTTTTTTTTTACCTTTTATTTAATATTTTTGTTGTCATGTTAAACTGTTATCATTAATTATTTTGTTAGATTAGCTCCAGATTTGGTTTTAGTGTTATAAAATTGTAAAGCTTCCTATAGAAAATATTAATCTAAATGAGAGATTTGTGAGGGGTGTACTTATATATGCTTATCACTGTATACTGTTTCATTTACAATAAATCACAATAGTATTATTTTCATTTGGGTCTGTATGTTATGAATGGAAAAACTATTTCTTAGATTTTAACTTTTTTAAAAGAAGAATTTCATTAATTGATGCTGGCATTAAAACAAATACTATAATAATTTATACTAAATACTATAGTATTTTTAAAACACACTATAGTAGAGTGTATTATAGTATGTACAGCTCTTTTTACAGTAAACGCTATTGTGATTATGAGGTAATAAAATGTTAACAATAACTATAGTAATATAAGTTATAATATACTGTAAGTATATAGGTTAAATATGCTTACAGTATGAACTTACTGGCACCTTTATTAGGTACACCTGTCAACTGCTTGTCAATGCAAATTTCTAATTAGGCAATCACATGGCAGCAACTCAATGCATTTAGGCATGTAGACATGGTCAAGACGATCTGCTGCAGTTCAAACCGAGCATCAGATTGGGGAAGAAAGGTGATTTAAGTGACTTTGAACGTGCCATGGTTGTAAGTGCCAGACGGGCGGTTCTAAGTATTTCAGAAACTGCAGATCTACTGGGATTTTCATGCACAACCATCTCTAGGGTTTACAGAAAATGGTGAGATAAAAAGGAAATATTCAGTGAGTGGCAGTTCTGCAAGCACAAAATGTCTTGTTGATGCCAGAGGTCAGAGGAGAATGGCCAGACTGGTGCCAGCTAATAGAAAGGCAACATTAACTCAAATAAGCACTCGTTACAACCGAGATCTGCAGAAGAGCATCTCTGAACACACAACACATCCAACCTTGAGGCGGATGGGCTACAGCATCAGAAGACCACACCGGGTGCCGCTCCTGTCAGCTAAGAACAGGAAACTGAGGCTACAATTCACACAGACTCACCAAAACTAGACAATAGAAGATTGGAGAAACGCTGCCTGCTCTGATGAGTCTCCATTTCTGCTGCGACATTCAGATGGTCGGGTCAAAATTTGGCATCAACAAATGGAAGCATGAATCCATCCTGCCTTGTATCAGTGGTTCATGTTGGTGGTGGTGGTGTAATGGTGTGGCGCATATTTTCTTGGATACTTTGGGTCCATTAGTACTAATTGAGCATTGTGTCAACTTCACAGCCTACCTGAGTATTGCTGCTGACCATGTCCATCCCTTTATGACAACAGTGTGCCCATCTTCTGATGGCGACTTCCAGCAGGATGATGCACCATGTCATAAAGTGCAAATCATCTCAGAATGGTTTCTTGAACATGACAATGAGTTCACTTTAGTCAAATGGCCGTCACAGTCACCAGATCTCAATCCAATAGAGCACCTTTGGGATGTGGTGGAATAGGAAATTGGCATCATGGATGTGCAGCCGACAAATCTGCAGCAACTACGTGATGCTATCATGTCAATATGGAGCAAAATCTCTAAAGAATATTTCCAGTACCTTGTTGAATCTGTCACGAAGGATTAAGGCAGATCTGAAGGCAAAAGGGGTTTAACTCAGTACTAGTAAGGTGTACCTAATAAAGTGGCCAGTGCATGAATATAGTAGCTTTATCTGTTAAGAGCTGTTAGCTGCTAATTAATTGGTTTAAGTTATTAGTAACTAATACAGTTATGTCCTGATTTTGTTATTAGATCAATATTGGCGATATTTTGTGCATACCTAGTGTTATATATATATATATATCATTAGTCTTAAATGATGCTATGAAGTTTATTGAGCATCACTTTCCTCTGTCATTCTGGACTGAATTCAACAAGTGTTTCTTGAAGCTCAGCATCCGCAACTGGCAGCTCGTCTTGTCCTGTCGGCATGTGTTCAGTGTGAGTGTGAAGAGAGAGTTGTAGGTGTGTGTGTGTGTGTGTGTGTGTGTGTGTGTGTGTGCACCATCTGCGCTTGAGGAGCCGTAAAAGAAGAGGTGCAGTAATTGGGAATTAGCGCATGTAGAGGACAAGTGCAGCCAGCTGGCCGTCAGATTGTTTAGAATGAGTGATAATCAGAAAAGCCCCTTGCTGAGACACACACACACACACACACACACACACATACACACACACACACACACACAGACACACACACACACACACACACACACACACACACACACACACACACACACACGGCATTCTGCACAAACACTCATTCGCTGTCCATTCAGATGCCACTGAGCTACACACACCCCTGGATGTAAACTGTACTAATTCATAGTTGGTTACTGCTTTAGACGTCTTAGAACCTAAAGTTCCTTTGAAGTGCATTTTTATCTGATGTTTGATGCAATTTCAACTGAAACATGAAGATAGGGCGGGGCATAGAGTAGCCCCTCCCCTTTTGTAAAAACAGCCAATAGCGTTTTGTTTTTATCACAGCTCGGCCAGTGAGAGTGGTTGAGCTTAAGCGCATCAAATGATAAGCAAATGAGAAGCATTTTGGCATGTTGTGGGTGATCTCTAGAGTGTTGCCAGGTCTTTTCTGTGGTGTTGTGGGTGGTGGTTGCTAGTAGGGATGCTCATTTCAGTTAATTTTGCCAACCGACAACAGCTGCTCGTTAACCGAATATCAACTGTTAACTGGTCATATTAAAATATTATCTAATAAAAAAAAATGACGTGTCTATTTTGTGTGACACATTAAATATTGCATTTTAAAACACTGATTTATTTTAACATGCGAACAGCATACAAGAATAAAGAATAAACTAAACAAAAAGAATAAAATGAATAGGCCTGCCTCTAGATATTTTTCACTTAAATGACAAATTTAGATTACAAAACAAAAACACTGACTGAATCCTTTTTAAGAACCGGAAGAAGCTGTTTGTCCAATCATGCGTTTTTCTTCTGTCAAAAAAAAATATCAGGCTACCTTAAATAGATTGCACTGCGGAAAATATGCATTTAATATAGGGGTCACGAAACAACAAAGCACATGTTTTGAGCTGTTGACAGTCATATATGTGTCCCACGCTGCTATAAACACTATTAGGACTCATATATTTCACAAAAAAGTGAAAAATGGTTGTTTTTTTGCATTATTTCGAGCAAATTCGTTCTTCCGGTTTGAAACAAATTTTTGAAGCTGCGTCATGCCGATTAGGTACTTGCGTGTATTTCAGCTTGGAGACTGGATGTCTGTACTTGCGAGTGCATTGTGACGTCTCTGAGTGTGCTGCATTCATTCATGAGAAAGTCTTGGTGCAAACCAATCAGCGCCCCCTATAGTGTATGAGGTGCAACTTCATTAATATGCACGATAGCTTCCAAGACTGTTTTTACCTGTTACAGTGTTCAGACAGCAGAGAAACGCCATGTTGTGTTGCCAAAACAAGTGAAAGAAGATAAAAAATGTTTGGAAATACGGGTCGTCAGTGTTGCTTTTTTAACTTGCTGCAGTGAAGGTTTTGTTTTCATTTCCTGCTATGAGAGCGCAGCTGGACTCACGTGTGGATTACAGTGTACGTGACGCTTGACAGAAATACGTGTCTAGGGAACATTGTTTACCCGAGAGCTTTTCTCATCTGGAAATGGTAAAATCCGGATTTGCTGCTCGTCTCTTTTTAATAAAGACGCGGCTCCAGTTGGTGTTGATTGTCCTGTCTCTACAGAAGTGATCAGTGCTCTTTGTTTATTTAGATGGCAAAGTTAGTTGGTATCATCAGCAGTACTCTTTCAGTGTTTAAAGACAGGCCTTAGTCAAATGATTTCTAAGTTACTAAAGTTTACCGTACGTTAATATCACTACACTATTATAGACTGAAAGATCCGCTGTAAATGCTGCTCTCCAAGTGTAAACATGTATACACCGCAATCAAACTATTACCGTCGTGTAGGATTTTCGCCGGAACAGGAATAACACACACTGCTTTCTGACACTACCTACCGAGCGGATCTAAGTTAGCGAGAAATGCAGAGAGTTTTCTCTCATTCGCCGTGCGGTTTCAAACATTGCATTAAAACGACATGCTTCCAGCAGTTCCTTGAATCAAATATCTCATTTGTCATGAGGGCTCATGAATAAAATTCCTGAATGAAAGAGCCAAACTGCAGTTAAAGTCCACCATTTAATAAATTGGCCAAACCAACACTCCCATTTTTATGCAAATTTTTATGGACCTTCACTTTTCCCCTCCTCCGACACTCTCACGCTTGACTACACACAAGGATCTAATTGCCGTGACGCAGCTTAAAAAAATTTGTTTCAAACTAGAAGAACGGATTCGCTCAAAATAACGCAAAAAACAACCAATTTTCACTTTTTTTTTAATATATGTGTCCTAATAGTGTTTATAGCAGCGTGGGACATGTTGCAGGCTGTTTCTGTGGTGTTTTGGATGGTTGCTAGGTTATATGCGTGTTGTGGGTGGCTGTTAATGACTTTTTTTGCTGTTTAGGGTGTTGTGGAGAGCAATTCTCAGGTGTCCTAAGCCAAAAGTGTTTTTTTAGGGCGTTGTGGGTAGTTGTTAGGGTGTTACTGGGCTATTCTAATGGTGCTTTATGTGTGTCTTTCACTATTGCCAGCAATCAAATCCTTGCAGATCGCTGGTAAAAAACATTTATTGCTGAAGAACTGCAAATCCGCTGTTACATGGACTACAGATCCAGCCATGCACCACACACACCTGTTCCGAATCACGATTGATTACACTCACACAGCTGGGAGCTGCTCAAAGACTGATTACAAGTACTATTTACACAGTCTTGTTATACTGAATTGTGAACATCATGTTTCCTTGTCGGTTTTGACCCTTGCCTAGTTTGTTTGTGTGTTTATTTACGTTGAATGCTGCCTGCATTTCGACCATCCACCTGTTTATCAACCTCCGGATTGCCTGTATGCAACTGTTTGTTCCTGTATTGATTAAGGGTGTCACGATTTCGATTTTAATCGAAAATCGATCGAAATTCATGCTCGATTTCGATTATCGAATCAAAAAATAGAATCGTCGATGCTGCCACGCCCCCATGTCACGTCAGCTTGGCTTGCCAAGCGGGAAAAAACACGCTTGTTGAAGTGCTTGTCAAACTGTGCAGACGCATCGACAGAGCTTAAACATTCAGGGCTCGACAATAAGGACTGCCCGATAGCCGTGAGACGCTCGGGCCAGTGTAAAGTGCTGCTTTGTTGCCTGACAGATTGAGCCAGAGCTGCGTGCTGCGACTGTCTGTCAATTGTGTTCAAATACAATCTTACGGTGCTTTAAAATCCAGCAGTTGCGCTCGCATCCGCGCCAAATCAATCAGTCCGAGATCGCCTGAATGAGACGGTCTCTGCCCTACTAAGCGGATCGATTGTAGTGAGAAAACAAAACAAAGCAACAAACTAACGACCCAGGCTATATCACAGTGTATTATGATCGTGTAATAGCCATATATACGGCTATATGAAGAGAGAATGATGAGCAGGGCCAGATGTCATTCTTACCGGTAAATGCGAAAGTAAAGGCATGCTGAAATATTACAGAGAGCTGTTTATCCAGCCTGATCTTGGTTTATCCGTCAGGAAAATTGACCGAAATTACTATCTGATCATTTTTCCATATTTTAATCGTATAATATGTTGTATTAGGCCTGTTGTTTTGTTCATTTCCGCACTGACAGCTTGAAAGAAAGATTTACATTGATCTGATGCAGTCTCGGTTCATCTGCTCTCTCTCTATAATTTAAGCCTATAATGCAGAATTCTAGCCAACGTTTCTTTAATAGATTGATTAATTCAATAGATCGATTTTTATAAAACCTGAAAATTGAAATGAGGCTTTGTATGTATGAGAAAGTCTGACCTCTGCTTTATATTCGGTGACGATGTCTGTGGGTTGTTAAAATTAAAGTGCACATTTTCACTTCTAAAATATTCTATACACAACTGGTCAAAAGTTTGGGGTCAGTATGATTGTTAAATATGTTAAACTAAGCTTCTTCTGCTCACCAAGGCTGCAATTATTTCATCATAAATACAAATTGTGAAATGTTGCACTATAAAATAACTGTTCAAAAGTAGTTTATCATTTAATTTATTCATTTATTCCAGTGATTTTAAAGATGAAATTTCAGCTTCATTACTCCAGTCACATGATCCCTCAGAAATCACTAATATTAATTATTATTATATTTATTAATGGTAATAGTAACAAAAGCAATAATGTCTGGAGTAATAATTTTATTTGAAACTACATACAATAACAAAGTAGTTATTTAACATTTTGCTAAATATTTAACAATTTAACATTTTTTACATTTAATAAATGTAGCCTTGATGAACTGAATAAGGTTTCTTGAAAACATAAAAAAAATGACTGTAAATATATATATACAGTGGAAGTCAGAATTATTAGCCCCCCTTTGTTATTTTTTTCTTTTTAAAATATTTCCTAAATGATGTTTAACAGAGCAAGGAAATGTTGATAGTATGTCTGATAATATTTTTTCCTCTGAACAAAGTCTTATTTGTTTTATTTTGGCTAGAATAAAAGCAGTTCTTAATTTTTTATGAGGTCAAATTTATTAGCCCCTTAAGCTAATTGTTTTTCAGACTGTCTCCAGAACAAACCATCATTATACAATAACTTGCCTAATCACCCTAGCCTGCCTGGTTAACCTAATTAACCTAGTTAAGACTGCTTCAATCTTTTACTTTCACACTAGTACTTAGTCATTTTAGCAAACACCTCAGATACTGTTGGCTGGTTCCTGTTGGTTGTGCGTCTTTTTTACTGACGCCATAATAACGACACAGATCACTGCCTATTCACAAGAAAAAAGTGATTGACAGGTGGTAATTATGTGTATCTTGCCTTTATTCATTTACTGTTTGATTTATTTATGGGTAAAACAAAGACCATGCAGGTCAGGTAGTTTAAACTGTAGGCTACAAATAATTAATTTGTTATTAATTAATTAATTATTCATAATCGAAAATCGAATCGAATCGTGACTTAAGAATCGAAAATGTAATCGAGAATTTGGAGAATCGTGACACCCCTAGTATTGATCATTGCTTGCCTGACCATTCTGTTGAATAAGTCCTGCACTTGGATCCGCACTCCTTCGTCAAGTGTCCCTTCACATTACAGTCTCTGTGTTTTCCCTTGGTGTAATGGTGCATCCGATTGTTTTAATAGCACACACACTCCTCAACAACACACACTATTTGAGGAGTCATTCATACGTTGCTGGACGACACACACTCTCTGTTAGTGTGAGCAATAGTAAACATGATGCTCACCATCACTAATGAGCTGTTCTTTCACAGTTCTTCATTAGCGTATGAATGCGAGCGTAGCGCGTCATCATGCCGCTGTATACTGTCAGCATCTTACAAGTGTGTGTCTCATTGTCCTGGAAGTGATTTCGGGAGCCTCATTTCCCCACCCTAATGAAGTATGACCTATTTCTGCAGTTGCGGGAAGCCTGGATTCTTGGTGCTTTTGGGGCAGATTAAAAGCGAAGGGCAAGATGTGCGGCATAGTTGACCATCTCTATGGAAACCGGGCTGGAGAGAGCAGCCACTTCAGTCTTTGTGTTAAAGTGGACCAGCAGCTCACATTTATTCTGACTCAATGTGCTTTATTGTATCTTTAAGCTCTGACCGTGACGGGACAGACTTGGTTCAAGTTTGAAAACAACATGCAATATTACATCTCTCCAGGGAGGGATTGTTGTTGTGCTACGGTTAATTGTGATGCGTTATTATTTGAAACTGATTGGTGGATCTGTTGAGGAAAATAATCTTAAAGGGATTGAGGGTGTTTTGCTGTTGATGATTTTATTTAATTTAATAGTTACATTTATTAATTCATTTTCTTTTCAGTTTAGTCCCTTTATTAATCTGGAGCGGAATGAACCGCCAATTCATCCAGCATAATTTTTACGCAGCGGATGCCCTTCCAGCTGCAACCCAACACTAGGAAACACCCATACACACTCATTCACATACACACTCATACACTTCGGCCAATTTAGTTCATCAATTTCCCTATAGCGCATGTGTTTGGACTGTGAGGGAAACCGGAGCACCTGGAGGAAACCCATGCCAACACGGGGAGAACATGCAAACTCCACACAGAAATGCTAACTGACCCAGCCGAGGATTGAACCAGCGACCTTCTTGCTGTGAGGCGATCGTGCTTAAATACATAAGTTTTTTTCTATACAAGCAAAAAATATTGTCTTGTTTTTCAAAATAATATGTCAAAATTAAGGGAGTTTTTACTTAAAACAAGCTAAAACTAATTAAATAATCTGCCAGTGGGGTAAGCTAAATATTCTTGTTCGCATTATGATAGTTTGATTTAAGATTTTTTCGACATTTGGACTAAAAACCAGACAAAAACTCATTTTTTTGCAGCTTCGTCATAAATATTACTATTATATTACTTATATATTATTATGGGATTCATTCACCTGACGATTTTACAATTGTTTCATTTAATATAATTTAGATTCTCTTTTAATTATTAATTATATTTTATTTGTAATGTTTTCTGAGACTAAAGTATACAAACATTGTACAATTTGACTTTAATATTTATTGTAAAAACTGTTTAATTTTTTTTAATTTTATTTTAATTTAATTTAATTTTATTTAATTTAATTAAATTAAATTAAATTAAATTAAATTTTATTTTATTTTATTTTATTTTATTTTATTTTATTTTATTTCATTTCATTTCATTTCATTTCATTTCATTTCATTTCATTTCATTCAGTTCTTTATGTTGTGACAACCCATGACAAAGCAGGGACTAAGCCAAAGGAAAGTGATTGAGTAATTTTAATTTAATTTTAATTAATTCATTCATTTATTCATTCATTCATTTTCTCATAGGCTAAGTCCTTTAATCAGGGGTCGCCACAGCGGAATGAACAGCCAACCTATCCAGGATATGTTACGCAGTGGATACCCTTCCAGCTGCAAGCTGTCACTGGGAAACACCCATACACAATCCTACACTACGGACAATTTAGTTTATTCAATTCTCTTATAGCACATGTGTTTGGACTGTGGGGTAAACAGGAGGAAACCCACGCCAACACAGGGAGAACATGCAAACTCCACATAGAAATGCCAAATGTCCCAGCCGAGGCTTGAACCAGCGACCTTCTTGCTGTGAGGCGACAGTGCTACCGACTGTGCCACTGTGTCACCCCTTAATTTTAATTTATTAAGTTAAATTTTATTTTATTTTATGCAGTTCTTTATTTTGTGGCAACCCATGATAAAGCAGGGACTAAGCCGAAGGAAAGTGGTTGAGTAATTGTAATTTAATTTTATTAAATTTTTTATATTAACAAAATAATGCTTTCTTGTACAAACTCCAGCAAAAAAAAAAAAAAAAATCAGTTGTGTGTGTGTGTGTGTGTGTGTGTGTGTGTTGGTGTGTGTGTGTGTGTGTGTGTGTGTGTGTGTGAGTCTGTACCAGCCGCTGGTCTCATCTGTCTCAGAGAGGTCAGAGTTCATCAGAGCTGTAGATAACAGGAGACTCGCTCAGGTTAAAGAGCTTCACACTGATGCTGCTGAGTGTGTTTCTCAACTTTTGATGCAGTCCAGGAGCTGCTCTGACTTAAACACAATCCTCCCCTTATCTTCACTAATGACGTAACTCAGATTGTTTGAGCATGATCTTTAACATTATGCTTTATACACGTTCAGATTGAGCATGAAATACATCTGTAAAGCTACAAGCAGACTGTAGCTATGTTTTCAACACAAATTATTCACATTACTGTACATTTTCAAAATAAGAGTATTCATTTATGTTAAGCACTGTATATACAGTTGAAACCAGAAGTTTACATACAGTCTAAAAAAATGAACATAACCATTTAAAAAAAAATGTCTGATGGTAAATCATACTAAATGTTTACTATTTTAGGTCTGCTAGGATTACCTAAATGATTACCTACAGTTAGGATTACCTAAATGATTTACATGTGCTAAATGCCAGAATAATAAGAGAATGTTTTTTTTTTTTTTGAGAATTTTTTATTAATTTCTAGACAGTCAAAAGTTGACACACATTTCCCTGTTTTTTATTAGCTTTTAAACTGTATAACTTTGGTCAAATGTTTTGGCCATCCTTCCACAAGCTTCTCACAATAGTTTGCAGGAATTTTGGCCCATGTCTCCTGACAGAATTTGTGTCACTGAGTCAGATTTGTTGGCTGTCTTGCTCGCATAAGCTTTTTCAACTCTGCCCACAAATTTTCTATAGGATTGAGATCAGGGCTTAGTGATGGCCACTCCAAAACATTCACTCGGTTGTCCTTAAAGCACATTTTAACTAATTTGGCAGTATGCTTAGGGTCATGGTCTGTTTGGAAGACCCATTTGTGGCCAAGTTTTAACTTCCTGGCTGATGTCTTGAGATGTTGCTTCAGTATTTCTACATAATGTTCTTTCTTCATGATGCCATCTATACTGTGAAGTGGACCAGTCCCTCCTGCAGCAAAACAGCCCCACAACATGATGCTGCCGCCCCCATATTTCACAGTTGGGATAGTGTTCCTAGGCTTGTAAGCTTTCCCCTTTGTCCTCCAAATGTAACACTGGCCATTATGGCCAAACAGTTTAATCTTAGTTCCATCAGAGCACAGGACATGTCTCCAAACATTAGTCTTTTCCCCAGTGGAATTTAGCAAATTATAATCTGGCTTTTCTGTTGATTCTGGCTTGTTGATTTTCCCATGTTGTCACACAAGGAAGCAGTGTGTTTGAGATTTTCCTTAAATACTCTTCTACAGTCGTGCCTCCAATTAACTCAAATGTCGTCAATTAGCCAATCAGAAACCTCCAAAACTATGACACCGTCATCTGAGCTTTTTCAGAGGCGTAATAATCTTATTGTGTGTAAACTTGACTTACAAGAAAAGTTATAACAATTTCTCAACAAATATCCCTCTCATTATTGTCACCGACTCGGTCCTAGTCATTCCCCTCGCTGGCCAGCAGAGGTCATCATCACCGCACTATTGACATTACGTCATCCACTTACACTGATTGCCTACACACCTGAAGCGCATCCAGTAATCACTCTCCACACACATATAAGCAGCACACACACACACGCTGCTTCATTGCGAAGTCTTGTTTTGCCCCGGCTAACACTACCGAGCGTTCTCAGCCTTGCCTGCTTTCCCGTTGTGATCCTGCTTCGTTTACTGACCCAGTCCTGCCTGCCGCCTGCCTTGTGCTTCTGCCTGAATCCCGACTTTGATCCTAGCCGCCTGCCTTGAACTCTAGCCTGCTTACCGACTCTGATACTAGCCGCCTGCCTCTGACCCATGCCTGCATACTCATCCTGTGTTTACCTGCCGCCAGCCCAACGACAATATACTACTGTGATGTGAGTTTGCGCACGCACAACATCTGTGTGCTATTTGTTATTAAACTGTGTTTAATAAAAATACTGCAAATGGATCCCTCGTTACAATTATTCTGCTATTAAGCAGGACAGAAACAAATGTGATAATCCTCACTTACCTAAAAGAGAACAAGTTTAGTCACATTAACATCTGACTTTTTAAAAATGGTTATGTGCCTTTTTATACAGTGTATGGAAGCTTCTGCTTTCAATTGTACATTACATTTTCATAAAGGAGTGTACTCATTTATGTTGAGCACTGGATATACAGTATTGTTCAAAATAATAGCAGTACACCATGACTAACCAGAATAATTCAGGATTTATGTTTATTTTTTATTAAAGGGCACCTAGGTTACCCCTTTTTTCAGATTTAATATAAGTCTTTTGCGTCTCTAGAATGTGTATATAAAGTTTCAGATCAAAATTCCCATCAGATTTTTCATTATACCTTTTACAAGATGCTGTTTTATACTGATTTCCAGCAGGGGGTGGTTTTGTCGTACTGCGCCTTTAAGACGAGTCTTTCCCGCCTACTGTTTCTACATGCCTCCTCCCTCAGCTGCATCAGACAACAGACAGACTTAAAGGAAGAAGGTCTCACGTTTGTGAGATACTACAGTAAGAACTAACCTTTACTAATCAGTATTGTGAAGTTGCATTGATGAGTCACACACAATGCGCGCACACGCACGCACACGCACACGCACACGTACACACACACACACACACACACACACGCAGGCAGGCAGGCAGACAGACAGAGCGCGCTTAGCTTAGTTAAGGCTAACCTCAAGTACTGTGTGGATATCTGTTATGCTAATGTACAAAATAAACCTGATTTAACTTCCACAAACCGGGATTGAAGCGTCTTCTTTTATAATTGTTCTGACAGGCGGCTGTGCTGATGAAGTAAAGCTGAAGTAAATCGCTGTAATTAATTACACACATGCTCTGTTTTAAAACACTTTGAACGTGGAAACTTACTCTTAATCACATTTGATGATGATTGCTGATGCTAGCGAACAGAACAGAGCTTTTATTCCCGGTTGCTTTGCGTATGTCTGCCTGGTCTTGTTGACATATACACGCGACTACCGGAACATGTTAATGCACACAGCTGTCAGTCAATTCGGTGGGCGGGGGGATCGCACTTCTACGTAATGGTGCGATCGATTTGAAAACAGCTCCAATTGGCCGACCCTTTTTTTGTAGTTAAATTGAAAAAAAAGGACTGGGTGTGTTCATATGACCCCAGTATGACGGTCTATACACTTTACCAACACACAGATCTGTCCAAACAGCTTGAAAAGTAGATTTTTTCCATAGGTGCCCTTTAATACGCATGCCTTTCAACTAATTGGCCAATTGCACAGCCTTAAGATTATGAATGTTGGGTCTTGTTTGTTTTCTGAGAATCTACTGCACCTACTGGCAACATGTTTGCCATGTGTAAATAAAAAATATACTAAAAACCTGGATTATTCCGGTTAGTCATGTTGCACTGCTGTTATTTTGAATTTATTTTTAATTATTGGCTATCTCTACTGAGAAATGAACACACATATTTATGATACTCATTTATGCTGAGCGCTGCATATGCAAATTTTCCCAACTTGAGTTTTAATGGCACATCTTTTCCTCATAATAGCAGGAGTTGGTTGAGATATTCAATATGAGTAAGAAAAGAGTCTCAGACAGAAGCAGATCCTGCGTATGAAACGCCTGACTGCACTGTGTGTTCATTACAGAGCAGCTTTACTGCTTTAATCAAAACAGGATTTGGGGAAATTTAAGCTCCAGTTCTTTTGATTGTTTGTAATGTATGTTTATCTGTGTGGATTGTTGTATTACAGTCACTCGTGCTTTTACAGTGACTCTTTATTGCCTTCAGGACATGCTTTAATGCTGGAATCTAGTGGAGAACATTGCAAACCATAACAATTTTGAGCACATTTTTTTCTAGTAAAGACATATAAACATTGTTAAATTAAGATATGGGAAGCAAAATTACTTAAGATATAAAGGCTTGTGGCGGTATGGTGGCTTAGTGGTTAGCATTGTCGCCTCGCAGCAAGAAGGTTGCTGGTTCGAGCCCTGGCTGGGTCAGTTGGCATTTCTGTTTGGAGTTTGCATGTTTTAGTGTGGGTTTCCTCTGGGTGCTCCAGTTTTGAGAGGGGTCTGGCTGCAGACCTGGTGCAGTGCAGTCTGGGCTGCATCCAATGCTTTTTAATGGGCTCACCTAACCCCACCCCTAACTCCTCCCATCACAGTGACGTCACTAGCTCCATTTGAGTGCATTGTGTCTGACATTGCATCGCTGAGTGATGCAGTCTCAGCTTGCACCATAAAGGCTGCATCCAGATACTATTGCCAGTTTCCCCCACAGACCAAATGTAACCCCGTTGGTCCTACACCACCCAACTCGTTCCAAGCTGGGATCGAACCGGCGACCTTCCGCATGGGAGTCGGTTGCTCTAACAAGGAGGCTTAAGACTATGGCCTGTAGCATCTGCCACTAGAGCAGTGTTTCTCAACTGGTGGGTCGCGACCCAAAAGTGGGTTGTGGGAACATTTTCAGTGGGTCGCGGAGTACACTGAAAAAAGTGTTGCATGCAGAACTGTTGCAAACAATTTGTTTGTGTTGAATTTAAACAAACAAATTAAGTTTAGTAATGTTACTTAAAACTTAATTTGTTTGTTTAAATTCAGCCCAAATAAATTGTTTACAACCTCTTAACGTAAAGAAATTGAGTAAATCCAAGAAATCATCTTTGAATTATTTTTTTCAGTGTGTGTGTTCAAAAAACAACAACAACAAAAGTTACATTTTTGACTTATTTTTGCTTATACTGGACTTTTATTTTGAAATGCGTGCGTGACATGTGAAATTTCATTTAATTATTGCAACAAATACGTCAAGCGTAAGTACGACCCCGAATATGTAAAGTATGGATATATATATATATCTATATTGACAACAAAAAAGACTTAAAGCCTCAGTGTCATATGTAGTGAGGTGCTCTCATGAGAGCATGAAACCTTCTGTTTTTTTAACAGTTTATTAATTACAGTATTGGTCATTTTTATTTTGTAATATTTCTATAATTTGATCCATTTTGTTAAATGACAACAATTAAATAGTGTTTGTTTGTAAGTCTTGGTGAATTTCTTATGATTTATCTGTCACTACTTGTTTATGTTAACAAATAAATACAAATTAAGTATAATTCCTAAAATTGTATTGTAGTTCCTAAAAATTTGGGTCGCGGCTTGATGACCATGTAAAAATGTGGGTCCCATAACCAAACCAGTTGAGAACCCGTGCGCTAGAGTGTCTTTAGAGGTCAGAGGAGTGAGGTTTACCTGCACAACACTTCACTAGCCAACCTCCGCTACACTCACCCCCCAAAACCTCACTCCCATCCGGGTCACGGCACCAATATAGCCCCGCCGGTCCTACACCACTGAACCCGCTTTGAGCTGGGATCGAACTGACTTCTTTCCACATGGTAGTCGGTTGCTCTTCCAAGGAGGCTAAAGACCATCTGTCGCTAGAGCACCTTTTAATAATAATAATAATAATTATAATTCCTTACATTTGTATAGCGATTTTCTGGACACTCAAAGCACATTACACATTAGGGGGAATCTCCTCATCCACCACCAGTGTGCAGCATCCACCTGGATGATGCAACAGCAGCCATATTGCCATATTGATTGGTGGAGATGAAGCCATTTATGATATGGGGATGGTTAGGAGGCCATGATAGACAGAGGGCCAGTGGGCAGATTTGGTCAGGATGCCGAGGTTAAACCCCGACTCTTTTTCGAAGGACATCCTGGCATATTTAGAGACCACAGAGAGTCATGACCTCGGTTCAATGTCTCATCCAAAAGACGGCGCTCACTGAGCAGTATAGATTGCCCTTCACTATACTGGGGCATTAGGACTCACACAGACCACAGATTCACTAGCTGATCTCTGCTATATATAAATGTTTCCCAGTACTGGGTTGCAGCTGGAATGGTATATGCTGTGTAAAACAAATGCTGGATGAGTTGGTGGTTTATTCCTCTGTGGCAGCCCCTGATAAATAAAGGGACTAAGCTCAAGGGAAAAAAAATTTAACGAAGGCTTGTTTGCTGAAAAAAACAACCCAAAAACATTTTTTATATATAAAATTGTATTTTTTTATTATTATTTTCATTAATATGTTTTTTCTTTTATTTTTTTTTTATTGTCAGTAAGGTTTTAGTAATTTAATTGTTTATTTTCGTCTGTGATATTTTATATATATTTTCATAATAATAATAACAATTATTAATATAATAATTATTAAAATTGTAATCATTATTATTATTTTTATTATTGTTATTATTATTATTACTATTATTTACATCATATAAATTTATTCATAATTTGAAAGCCTTTGTTAATTTATTTAAAACTGTTTATGGGAAAAATTATCTTATATTTATATATTTTTATATTTTAAGGAGATAAAAAGTATTGTAAGTATTAAATAAATAAATAAATAAATAAATAGCACAAGTTAAATTTTTCAGCTCCTTAAAAAACAGAAACAAAAAAAACATATTTAAAACTAATGAAAACTACAATATTATTTACATTTTATTTAATTTAATTATTTATAATTTTTTAAATTTTATGTCGTGGATCCCAGTTGTAAGAACAACAAATATTAACTTGAGTTCTAGTTGATCGTTTGTAAAAGTGTCAGATGTGGGATTTTTCTGCTGAATCATCTGTTGAGCTGCATCCCAATAATCACAAATACTGCAGAAGACCTACTGGAACCAGCATGGACCCAAGATTCTCACAGAAATCAGTCAAGTTTGGTGAAGGAGACATCATGGTTTGGGGTTCATTCAGTATGGGGGCGTGTGAGAGATCTGCAGAGTGGATGATCAACATCAACAGCCTGAGGTATCAAGACATTTGTGCTGCCCATTACATTACAAACCACAGGAGAGGGACAATTCTCCAGCAGGATAGCGCTCCTCATAATTCAGCCTCCACATCAAAGCTCCTGAAAGCAAAGAAGGTCAAGCTGCTCAAGGATTGGCCAGCCCAGTCACCGGATATGAACATTATTGAGCATGTCTGGGGTAAGATGAAGGAGGAGGCATTCAAGATGAATCCAAAGAGTCTTGATGAACTCTGGGAGTCCTGCAGGAACGCTTTCTTTGCCATTCCAGATGACTTTATTAATCAGTGATTTGAGTCATGTCAGAGATGTATGGATGCAGTCCTCCAAGCTCATGATGGAGTCAGACACAATATTCATTCTGTCTCCACTGCAGCAGGACTTTATATTCTATACTGGACATTATTTCTGTTCAGTGATGAGACTTTTGTCTAAGGAAAGTCAGACCTTACTGCCTAAACCTTTCAAAAATTAAGGCATGATCATATTTTATTGTTGTCAGATAAGTGTAATCTAGAGGCCTTTGCCTTTCATTTAATATCACTTCTGAAACCAAATGATCAACTAGAAGTCAAGTTATTATTTGTTGTTCCTGACACTTGGATAGACGACTAGACTTTTGTCAGGTAGTGACTGTAAAACCTTACGTTAAGATTTAAGCTTCTCAAGTCAATCTACAAGAATATTTTTGAGATATTTAGAGGAAAACAAGACAAACCTGCTATGCAGTGTTTTGTGTGTGTGTACCGTGTCCATGTTAACACACTTGCTGCTGAGCGGCTCCTGTGTTGTGGAGCAGCAGATAACATCGAATGGTATGTGTTTATTAAAGGGTGGTCTATAGGGGACGCGGGTCTGAAGGTCTCTGTCCCGGGGCTTCATACCGATGCTCTCTATGAGGGGTTTGGAGACATTAAATGTTGTTTACTGGAGACTCCTGTTGTTTGATGGAGAGTAACCTCTGTCTGCCCCGTCTAGACTGCAGATCTCCAGCAGCAGGTATTTCTGTTATTGAGAAAGTGTAAGAGAACGCTGCTGTTTGGAGCAGTGTTCAGGTGTGTGTGTGTGTGTGTGTGTGTAAAGCTCAGATGATCCTGGATTAGGGACTGTAGGACATTCACAGTCACTAAGAGACCTCCTGACACGGTTTCTTTTTCTGTTGCAAAAAAATAAATAAATAAATAAATAAATAAAATATATATATATTAAAAACCTCTAAATGCCAACTGATATTTTCCTCTAAAACGAGCATTTTAATCAGGATCCTGTGTGTATGTTCAGTAATATCACATGAATGGCCAAGAATATGTCCTTTTCCTGGTCTTTAATATAAATTAACCCAACATAAACAAAGGAGGCTGAGAAAAATGTTCGTCTTTGATAAAAATTGGAGACAACACAGAAGTTTTTGCATCTGAACTCTTCATATATATATTAGTACATACAATTTAAAATTTTCAGCTCCTTAAAAAACAGAAATAAAAAAACTTATTTAAAACTAATGAAAACTACAATACTATTAAATTATAATTTCATTATATTTTTTATTATTTTTGTATTTTTTAATGTACACTACCTGACAAAAGTCTTGTTGAGGATCCCAGTTTTGAGAGCAATAAATATTACTTGACTTCTAAAATAAAAATAAAATAATAATAATAATAACAACAACAATAATAATAATAAATAATAAAATAATAATGAAAATAAAAAATAATAAAATAAAATAAAAACATTTAAAAATAGAACAAAAGTAAAAGAATAAATAAAATACATTGTAAAAATAAATTGAAATAAAAACAAAATAAATAAAAAAATAATTAAATGAATTGAATAAAAAATCAAGTTAAATAAAAAGGATAAAACAAAATAAAAAAAAAATTAAATAAAAAACGTCATTTAATTAAATGAAAATAAATAGAATAAAAATAATAAATAAAATAGTAAATAAATACATAAATAAAGACATGATTTATTACAACACGTTTTTAAACATAATAGTTTAACCAATTTTTCTAATAACTACAGTACTTTTTATCTTTTCCGTGGTGACAGTGCATGATATTTTACTAGTTATTTAGCAAGACAGTTGTATACAGACAAAGTCCCTTTAAGTATTCTAGTCTTTGATTCAGATTAAAGTGTAATTTAAAGAGTTAATTAGGTTATGTTTACTAGGAAAGTTGGAATGATTATGCAAGTTATTGTATAACTGGTTTGTTGTGTAGATGATCAATAAAATATACAGTAATTATTTCCTAAGGAAGCTAATAACACTGACTTAAAATGTTTTTATTTTATTTAAAACTGCTTTTATTAAAAAGAAATAAACTATAAGAAATAAAACTTATTATGACTCCAAAT
Source organism: Danio rerio (assembly GCF_052040795.2). Taxonomy (NCBI): domain Eukaryota; kingdom Metazoa; phylum Chordata; class Actinopteri; order Cypriniformes; family Danionidae; genus Danio; species Danio rerio. The sequence goes on from NC_141028.1 coordinate 4,191,583, forward strand.
GAATTATTTGTGTTTTTTAGGAAATACTGTGAAAATCTCCTTGGTTTTATTTAGATCACTTGGGAAACATTTTTTTAAATTATTGGGAGGGCAAAAAAATTGACTTCAACTGCATCTGTTAAAGTTTACAGGTGTAAAAATGTGCCTTGCTGTACTTAAATGTTAGAAATGTGTTATCCTACAATACAAAGTTACTTGTCAAATAAATAAACATGGAAGATTATTTTCGAGTTTAAGTTATTTAATTAGCTTATTTATGAAGGCCGGGCAGCATGGTGGCGAAGTGGGTAGCACAAACGCCTGACAGCAAGAGGGTCGCTGGTTCGAGTCCTGGCTGGGTCAGTTGGAATTTCTGTGTGGAGTTTGTATGTTCTTCCCGTGTTGGCATGGGTTTCCTCTGGGTGCTCCGGTTTCCCCCACAGTCCAAAAACATGTGCTCTAGGTGAATTGGTTAAGCTAAATTGTCAGTGGTGTATGAGTGTATGGGTGTTTCCCAGTGATGGGTTGCAACTGGTAGGTCATCCACTGCGTAAAACATTTGCTGGATAAGTTGGTGGTTCATTCCGCTGTGGCGACCCCAGATTAATAAAGGGACTTAGCCGAAAAAAGAATGAATGTTTATGAAAACTGCAGAGTGATGCATAAAAAATGACTGAATAAATGTTTAAATAGTTTTTGATGTATGTTAAAGTGTGCGACCTAAAGTAGAAGTGGCCCCTGCCCAGCCCCCCCAGTTACTCAGCCACTGTGCGTCAGACCAGAAACGCAAGGTCATGCGGCAAGTTTTGCATTTCACTGCGTTGGAAAGTTCAAGGTTGGTGAACTCTGACCTGCGAAATCACATCACTTGACTGCGTGAGACCAAACGAGGATCAAAACTTGACCTCTCTGCACAGAAATTTAAAACATGGAGCGATCGCTCGTTTTTTAAAATGTCTAATTATCTTGTTTAATCCCGCCCCTTTTCGCAGCGCTGTACGACAGAATTTCGCAAGCTCATACCCCAGTGTGACCGCAGCTTGAACCGTTACACTTTTCCCAATTCAAAACTATTCCAGTGACACGTCTTGTGTATTCTGTATATATCTTTGATAATACTGACCTTAGGAGTTTAAATTTTATTTTTTTTCCTGGTTGTTTCTAAATACTATAATGCTTAAATGGTAACTCTGTGCCATTTATAAACAAAATTAAACAAAAAATACTGCTAAAGTCTAACTACCTAGTGGACGTGTACAGTATAATGCTCCTGTTTACTAGCACAGCTTAATTTCTACATGGTCTGTCTGGTGAAACTGGTTGCTGGTTAATCCAGGTAAACTGTAAGTAGCTTTTCCACCTTATAGTAGAGTAGATTATATTTATCCCATTCATAAAAGCACGACAGTTGTAGCTGATTTCTCAAGCAGCCAGAACCTTTGTTGATTTTAATCTAAATTTAACAGCTGATAGAAAGGCAACAGTAACTCAAATAATCACTCGTTACAACCGAGGTCTGCAGAAGAGCATCTCTGAACACTCAACACGTCCAACCTTGAGGCAGATGGGCTACAGCAGCAGAAGACCACACCGGGTGCCGCTCCTGTCAGCTAAGAACAGGAAACTGAGGCTACAATTCACACAGGCTCACCAAAACTGGACAATAGAAGATTGGAGAAACGCTGCCTGCTCTGATGAGTCTCCATTTCTGCTGCCACATTCAGATGGTCGGGTCAGAATTTCGCGTCAACAACATGAAAGCATGGATCCATCCTGCCTTGTATCAACCGCTCAGGCTGCTGGTGGTGGTGTAATGGTGTGGGGGAGATTTTCTTGGCACACTTTGGGTTCATTAGTACTAATTAAGCATTGTGTCAACATCACAGCCTACCTGAGTATTGCTGCTGACCATGTCCATCCCTTCATGAGCACAGTGTACCCATCTGATGATAGCTTCCAGCAGGATAACACGCCATGTCATAAAGCGTGAAACATCTCAGACTGGTTTCTGGAACATGACAATGAGTTCACTGTACTCAAATGGCCTCCACAGTCACCAGAGCTCAATCCAATAGAGCACCTTTGGGATGTGGTGGAATGGGAGATTCACATCATGGATGTGCAGCCGACAAATCTGCAGCAACTGTGTGATGCTATCATGACAATATGGAGCAAAATCTCTGAGGGAATTTCAAGTAGCTTGTTAAATCTTTGCCATGAAGGATTAAAGCAGTTCCGAAGGCAAAAGGAGGTCCAACCTGTTACTAGTAAGGTGTAAGGTGTACCTAATAAAGTATAATATAAGTCTATATATATATATATATATATATTCACACTTTATTTTAATGTAAAATTCATGCTATCAACAAACTGTTAGCTCAATAATTGTATATTAGGGCAGTAGTTGGATTTGGATTAGAGATATAAAATAAGCCAGTAGTAAATGGTGTGAATTGTTAGCAATATTACCAGTTGTACTAGTGTTACCAATTTTGTGGTTTGTCAAGCTCACTCACCTGTGTGAAGCTTACTTCATAAATGCTGTGATTTCTTTATAGATGTTTATTTGGGTGAACAATCCCCTTAAACTGTATTTTAGGTTATTGTTGAAACTCACAAAAATCATGTGTGTGTGTGTGTGTGTGTGTGTGTGTGGATTAGTTAGTGATGGTGGTCGGTCAAGCTGACAATCCATTGACGGAGCATCTGCTGGAGATGATAATACGGTCGGATCCATCTGCCGGTGGTGTAGAAGCCCCTTTATCCTGCACGAATCTCACTGTAAATCTGCTGTGTGTGTGTGTGTGTGTGTGTGTGTGTGTGTGTGTGTGTGTGTGTGTAGTGCTTCAGTTCTGTGAGGATCACTGAAGATTCTGACTGAGAGTTTGTGGATGTTAAAGGATTACTGCACTTCTAGAGTGAACATTTGCTCATCTTTCTTCCTTTCTTTCTTTCTTTCTTTCTTTCTTTCTTCCTTTCTTTCTTTCTTTCTTTCTTTCTTTCTTTCTTTCTTTCTTTCTTTCTTTCTTCCTTACCTTCCTTTCCTTTCTTCCTTACTTTCCTTCCTTCCTTACCTTCCTTTCCTTCCTTCCTTCCTTCCTTCCTTTCTTTCTTTCTTTCTTTCTTTCTTTCTTTCTTTCTTTCTTTCTTCCTTCCTTCCTTCCTTACCTTCCTTCCTTTCCTTCCTTTCCTTTCTTCCTTACTTTCCTTCCTTCCTTCCTTCCTTTCTTTCTTTCTTTCTTTCTTTCTTTTTTTTCTTTCTTTCTTTCTTTCTTCCTTCCTTTCCTTTCTTTCTTTCTTTCTTTCTTTCTTTCTTTCTTTCTTTCTTTCTTTCTTTCTTTCTTTCTTTCTTTCTTTCTTCCTTCCTTTCCTTTCTTCCTTACTTTCCTTCCTTCCTTACCTTCCTTCCTTTCCTTTCTTCCTTACTTTCCTTCCTTCCTTCCTTTCTTTCTTTCTTTTTTTCTTTCTTTCTTTCTTTCTTTCTTTCTTTCTTTCTTTCTTTCTTTCTTTCTTTCTTTCTTTCTTTCTTTCTTTCTTTCTTTCTTTCTTTCTTTCTTTCTTTCTTTCTTTCTTCCTTCCTTTCCTTTCTTCCTTACTTTCCTTCCTTCCTTACCTTCCTTCCTTTCCTTTCTTCCTTACTTTCCTTCCTTCCTTCCTTTCTTTCTTTCTTTTTTTCTTTTTTTCTTTCTTTCTTTCTTTCTTTCTTTCTTTCTTTCTTTCTTTCTTTTCTTCCTTACTTTCCTTCCTTCCTTACCTTCCTTCCTTTCCTTTCTTCCTTACTTTCCATCTTTCTTTCTTTCTTTCTTTCTTTCTTTCTTTCTTTCTTTCTTTCTTTCTTCCTTCCTTTCCTTTCTTCCTTACTTTCCTTCCTTCCTTACCTTCCTTCCTTTCCTTTCTTCCTTACTTTCCTTCCTTCCTTCCTTCCTTTCTTTCTTTCTTTTTTTCTTTCTTTCTTTTCTTCCTTACTTTCCTTCCTTCCTTTCTTTCTTTCTTTCTTTCTTTCTTTCTTTCGTTCGTTCTTTCTTTCTTTCTTTCTTTCTTTCTTTCTTTCTTTCTTTCTTTCTTTCTTTCTTTCTTTCTTTCTTCCTTCCTTTCCTTTCTTCCTTACTTTCCTTCCTTCCTTACCTTCCTTCCTTTCCTTTCTTCCTTACTTTCCATCCTTCTTTCTTTCTTTCTTTCTTTCTTCCTTCCTTTCCTTTCTTCCTTACTTTCCTTCCTTCCTTACCTTCCTTCCTTTCCTTTCTTCCTTACTTTCCTTCCTTCCTTACCTTCCTTCCTTTCCTTTCTTCCTTACTTTCCTTCCTTCCTTCCTTCCTTCCTTTCTTTCTTTTTTTCTTTCTTTCTTTCTTTCTTTCTTTCTTTCTTTCTTTCTTTCTTTCTTTCTTTCTTTCTTTCTTTCTTTTCTTCCTTACTTTCCTTCCTTCCTTCCTTTCTTTCCTTTCTTTCTTTCTTTCTTTCTTTCTTTCTTTCTTTTTTTGGTCATTTTTCACAGCATTTCTTATTATATTTTCTGCTGGATAAATTCTTATTTCCTTTAGTTCAGTATTTAATGTAATCAGCCTGCTTAAGAAATCACTATTATATTTTGATTGGCTACAGAATAAACCACTGTTGTTCAGTGATCTGCCTAATTACTCTACTTTAACCTAGTTAACTTAGTTAAGCCTTTAAATGTCACTTTAAGCTGAATACTAGTATCTACTATCTAGTCAAATACTATGTGCTGTCATCATGACAAAGATAAAAGAAATCAGTTATTTGAAATTATTATGAAACTATTACGTTCAGAAATTTGCACTTTTAGAAAGACGAGTAAGAGGGAGAGTAAACGATTGGGAAATGTTTCTGCTGAAAGTGAGCTAATCTTTTAAGCGTCTGCAGTGGGCTGATGGAGTCTCGTGGTCTTCATCTTCAGGACAGTGAAGTTTCTTTAAGAGGCTTTAAGTGCACTAGAGCTCTTCTCAGGTGAATCTTCTATACTGTCCTCAGTGACGCAGCAGATGCTCATCTCGAGAGGTTAAATCTGCAGAAGGTCAATTCAAGTTCACTTTTAGTTTACTATTTATTCTTCATTTCTGTTCCAAAACAGTTTTACAATAGTTTAAATAAATAAATGATGCATGATAAAGACCCCGGATTAATAAAGCGACTAAGCCGAAAAGAAAATGAATGAATGAATGAATGTCTGATAATATATGGCGACACAGTGGCGCAGGTAGTGCTGTCGCCTCACAGCAAGCAGGTCGCTGGGTCGCAGGTTCGAGCCTCAGCTGGGCCAGTTGGCGTTTCTCTGTGGAGTTTGCACGTTATCCCTGCTTTCGCGTAGCTTTTCTCCGGGTGCTCTGGTTTCCCCCACAGTCCAAAGACATGCGGTACAGGTGAATTGGTTAGGCTAAATTGTCCGTAGTGTATGAGTGTGTGTGTGTGTGTGAATGTGTGTGTGAATGTTTCCCAGCGATGGGAAGGGTATCCACTGCCTAAATATGTGCTGGATAAGTTGGCCGTTCATTCTGCTGTGGCGACCCCGGATTAATAAAGGGACTAAGCTGACAAGAATATGAACGAATATATAGTCTGATAATATATCAGGCAAACAGAGCCGTTTTAAACCTATACATAGCACTCATTCATTTTCTTTCGGCTTAGTCCAGTTATTAATTTGTGGTCGCCACTGGGGTTGGGTTTCATTTCGGGTTATTTTGATACAAAATCGATACAAAATCATGCTAAATCGATACTTTTAAAACAGTACCGGTGCCAAAACAATGCCTGAACCAATACTTTGGAGCCACAAAATGATGTTGGATCCATCACTATTAATTTGTCGACTTTAACTGCGGTTTGGCACTTTCACCTACATTCGTAAAAAGCCCCCCGTGACAAACGAGGTATTGGATGCAACTAGTGATGTTTTATAAACACATTTCAAGAGGAGCACGATCAGTCTTTGACGAGGCCAAATCATCACACACACAATCATTCTATTATCCCATCAGCTCAAGAGCAAACCCCTATAAATAGTCAAACACGTCATACCTCCGTTTCCTCTCAACTTCAGCGTCCCCTCACCACCCTAACTCCTCACTATTAAACAAGATGCCTATTTAAAACTGAGGGTGGAGCGTTCTGGAGCCGGGCTAGAAACTGCACTCGGACCCTATCTCTCTTTATCCTAAGGCAGGGGTGTCCAAACTACGGCCCGCGGGCCATCTGCGGCCCGCAATCAGTTTTGTGGCGGCCCGCGAGGCTTTTTATAAATATCAATAGCATATGGCCCGCTATACAAAAATGAACGTAATTCAATAAATAACCACCGGGTGTCGCTATTACATGCATTTAATTAAGCAGCAGTTCTTGTTATGATCTATCTATCTATCTATCTATCTATCTATCTATCTATCTATCTATCTATCTATCTATCTATCTATCTATCTATCTATCTATCTATCTATCTATCTATCTATCTATCTATCTATCTATCTATCTATCTATCTATCTATCTATCTATCTATCTATCTATCTATCTATCTATCTATCTATCTACACAGTTGAAGTCTGAATTATTTGCCCCTCTTTGATTTATTTCTTCTTTTTTAAATATTTCCCAAATGATGTTTAACAGAGCAAGGACATTTTCACAGTATGTCTGATAATATTTTTTCTTCTGGAGAAAGACTTATTTGTTTTATTTCGGCTAGAATAAAAGCAGTTTTAAATTTTTTATGAACCATTTTAAGGTCAAAATTATTAGCCCCGTAAGTCTTCAGAACAAACCATTGTTGCCTAATTAACTTGCCTAATTACCTTAATTTGACTAGTTAACTTAACTAACCCAGTGAAGCATTTAAATGTCACTTTAAGCTGTATAGAAGTGTCTTGATAAATATCTAGTCAATTATTATTTACTATCGTCATGGCAAAGATAAAATAAATTAGTAATTAGAAATGAGTTACTAAAAGTAATATGTTTAGAAATGTGTGTGTGTGTGTGTGTGTGTGTGTGTATATATATATATATATATATATATGCGTGTCTGTGTGATTTTTGTAAAATTTGGCCCGCGACAATGTTTTTTTTTTTGCATCTGGCCCTCGGCCCAAAAAGTTTGGACACCCCTGTCCTAAGAGGAATAACACAAGTTAGGGTGTATTTCCGAGCTCACAGCCCCTCCCCGGACAGTTCGCTAAATCCGCATATTCTATTCAGTCAAATATCTGAGTGTGAACTCGTGAATGAACTGCTGGAAGAGTGTTGTTTTAATGGAAGTTCATACCGCATGATGAATGGAAGAAATAAACCCTCTGCATTCCATGATGCAGGTGTATGTGGTCTGTACTGACTCGGTAGGTGCAGAGAGTGTTAAACAGCTGTGTGTGTGTGTGTGTGGACTATTCTGTCGCAAAACGCGGCGAAAAGCCCTACTTGACTGTAATAGTTCGTCAAGTTCAGTAAGGTGTTTACATGTCTGTACTGCACTTCAATAATGTGACTAAAATCGGCATACTCTCAACTCAACTCACTTTATTTCTATAGCACTTTCACAAATCACAATAGCTTTGTTTCCATCCAAAAATGCAAATAAACTTTATGCGCAAAAAAAAAAAAGTTGTGCGAATGAAGCAGCGTTTCCATCCAACGAGTCAAAGCGAACAAAATCGTCACTTCCTGATTAACTGGCGCCAAATATCAACAATAAAAACTGCATTTGCTGCAGTAGGAGAAGCTGCATCAATCTTTTCTGAATAAATGCGCCTCAGAAGACAATCCTGACCTGCAGTGAGCGCGCTGTGGCGTTTGAAGATGTCAGACGCGGAGCACAGGCGCTCTTGATTCTGGAGGTCATTAATAATATAATAACACTAATACTGAAATGGTAAGGCGTTTAATAATGACCAAAATAACATTTCAGATGTTTTATAATGTGCTCAGCCTGACGTTTTATCCATTCACAAACATTTTAAGCATCACATGATCTTTTTCAACAAAATCACATGACCTTTTTTAATGCGCATGCTGGAGTTTGTGCGGTAAAAGTAGGTGCGTTCGACATGAAGCTCAGCTACAGCCGGTGATCAACGAGATTAGCCGAGCGCAGGCGGGGGCGGAGTTGAAAACGGAGCCGTCAAGACGAACAGCTGGACACTTCGGGACTCAAAGTTGCTGCAGTCATGATGACCGATAACATGGCGTCATCATATTTTTTTTGTTATGTTTATTTATAACAACAAAACATTTACAAATAAAACAGAATACAGTCTCTACAAACTATAGTTCCTTTTTAAACAATAAGAGAGAATTATGAATAAAATATATAACAAATGCATGAGAGAAATAAGAGGAAATGAGAGGTTAATATAAACATAAAAGCGAACAGGTCTATTAAATACAAAGCAATAAGCATAAATTCTAGGAGTTAAACATCAATCTATAGGCTAATACTTCTTGATTGAATATGCTAAAAATGGGTTTACATATATGTACATTTATAGATATAAAAATTTCCCATGTAAAAAGCAAAACAAGGTGTTTTGATTAGGTCTTAAAAAATGACATTATTTTGGATAATGAATGAATTTTCAAAAAAAGCATTTTAATCCAAAACGATTGTGTTGAAAAGAACAAAAGGTAAAATAAGCGAGTGATGTAGAAGTTTCCCAGAAAGAGCAGGTATAGCCTTTAAACTGCTAGACAGAAAATAAAATATATATTTATATTATAATAATAAAACCATTTTATAATTATTTAATAAAATAGTTCTTTAACTTAATTTGTTAAGAGAGCTTTAGGGTGGCAGGATCAATGAGGACGATTTTCTTATTTCAAGTCTGTAAGACTTATTTAGGTTATTCACTAAAATATACACTAAAATATATCATTTAAATCGTTCATGAATGCAGTAAATAGTCAGTATAAAAAAGTTAAAAATAAACCTGTGCAAACAAGCTAACCTTTATAACCAGATTATTTAACAAAAGATGATTACTGCAGAAAAATATTGGTAGTCTTTTAATAAGCAAGATGTGTACAGGATAGAGAGGGTGTGAAAAGTGAATTGTTTGTTTTGAAACTTTTGAATCGGAATTTGTCCAATTATAAACCCGAAATACACGTGTTTGTTGTCATGTGGTGAACTCGGCCAATCGTGTAATATCGGTGTCGTCATCAAAGCTCCTGCAGTCGCTCTTCAGAAGCTGCACGGTCTGAGTCTGCCGTCTGATCTCGGAGCGCTGTCGCGGTACTTTGATGCCACATGTGACAGTCACGTGGCGTCGGCGCAGCATCAATCCGGACAAGATTTCTAACCAGAATGCACCGCTTTAAGACAGATTTCGATCGATCTGCGCAGCGCTGCATGAAGTCGAACGCACTTAGTGTTTCCATCGCAGTTTATGCGCATCTTTTCTTATCGAATAAAAAGTTTATCCTACCCAGTTAGGCGTATATGTTTTTTATGGGCATCATGGCGTTCCCATCAACTGGCTTTTTTATGCGCATTTTGCAAAATGCACCTAAAATAGGTGGATGGAAACATAGCTAATGATTACCAAAGTGCTGTACATAAAACAAATAAAAATGCATGTAAAATATACATAAAACCAAAACACATAAGCTCACATCACATGATTAAAAGCTAAAGAAAATAAGTGTGTTTTCAGTGACCTCTGAAAAGACTCAAAAGTTCGAGCTGTTCTTAAAGAGAGTGGGAGATCGTTCCAGAGCTGCTACAGAGAAAGCTCTATCACCTCGACATTTTAAGCGTGATCTAGGAACTTGCAAATAGAGACGATCCATAGAGCGAAGAGATCTCACAGGTTGGTGCATAATAATTAGCTCAGAGATATACTCAGGGGCCAGGCCATGGAGGGATTTAAAAACATACAGCAGAACTTTGTACTGAATTCTAAACTGGATTGGCAGCCAGTGTAGGGAAACAAGTACAGGTGTGATGTGTTCTCGTTTTTTTGTGCCTGTTAAAAGCCTGGCAGCTGCGTTCTGGACTAGCTGCAGTCGAGAGAGAGGCCTGACTCACACCAAGATACAATGCGTTGCAATAGTCCAGACGAGAAGAGATAAAAGCATGAACAACCTTCTCCAAATCACTGAAAGAGAGGATAGACTTCAGCTTGGCAATATATCTAAAATAGAAAAAACTATTTTTGACAGCCGCGTTAATTTGCCAATCAAATTTTAGCTCAGAGTCAAAGATGACACCAAGACTCTTTACAGAGGAATGTATTTTCCCAGAAAACAATGACAGATTGCCATTGGAATACTCCACACGTCTTAATTAGATTTCTCTTCAGTTTGATTATGACTTTAATCTGATTAAACTAATCAAAAATAGCTTGTTTACATGGTAGACTCTTAATCAGAGTATTGTCTTAATCGCATTAAAATCGAATTATTGATGTCCATGTAAACGTAGCCATTGATCAATAATATAATCAGTAATTGCACAATGAAATGAGTTCTCTGACACTAATTATGTTTTGTTTCACACGCTCAGGTCTGTTCTGCACCGTCTCATCAGAAGTGTGCCTGTCGTCCCCGTGCCAAAACAACAGCACCTGTGTGCCCACATTGGACGGTTACCTGTGCACCTGTTCCTCCAGCCCACCAATATACACCGGCCCAAATTGTGAGCGTTTACTGGACCCGTGTGACTCTGCAGGCTGTCCATCCACATGCATCGCCACTCCAGGAAGCCAAAACTACACCTGTCTGTGTCCTGATGGCTTCAGCGGCCCAAACTGCACCCAAAACATCAATGAATGTCACAGCAACCCCTGTTCGGGGGTCCGGAGCTTCTGTGTGGATGGAGTGAACGGGTATTCGTGTCACTGTCCCAGCGGGTACAGCGGGGCAGACTGCGGGACCAGGGTGCGGGACTGCTCAGATGACCCGTGCTTTAATAATGCCACCTGTGTCTGGGCTCCGGACGGGTACGAGTGCCACTGTGCTGCAGGTTATTAGAGTTTTGCATTTTTAAATTAGCTTCTTCAAAGCTGTAGTTTTACTTACAGTTTTTAAATTAGCTGTAAGTTGAGCTTAAGTTTGTTTCATTAGTGGTTTTGTTACCCAACAGGGACCTTGATGTCAAAACAATCACACTGACATCTAGCATGAGATCAAAAGAACAATGATGATAATTTTGTGTTTAGGTCTTGTTTCTAGTCTAGTAAAAAAAATAAATCAAGAAGCATTTTCTGTTAAAAATATTGTTGTCAACATATATATATATACAGTTGAAGTCAGAATTATTAGCGCCCCTGTTTATTTTTCCCCCCAATTTCTGTTTAATGGAGTGCTGATTTTTTTCAACACATTGCTAATCATAATAGTTTAATAACTAATTTCTAATAACTGATGTATTTTATCTTTGCCATGATGACAGTAAATAATATTTGACTGGATATTTTTAAGACACTTCTATACAGCTTAAAGTGACATTTAAAGGCTTAATTAGGTTAACTAGGCAGGTTAGGGTAATTAGGCAAGTTATTGTTTAATGATAGTTTATTCTGTAGACTATTGAAAAAAAATATAGCTTAACCCTCTCAGGCTCAAATTAAGTTTTAGAAACAGAAAAAATCTATATTTTTAACTGTTGCAAATCAGCAACACCAGCCTTGAGAGGGTTAAAGGGGCTAAGCTAATAATGTTGACCCTAAAATGGTACACAATAAATTAAAAACTGCTTTTATTTTAGCCAAAATAAAATAAATAAGACTGTCTCCAGAAGAAAAAATATTATCAGACATACTGTGAAAATTTCCTTGCTCTGTTAAGCATAATTTGGGAAATATTTAAAAAAGAAAAAAAATCAAAGGGGGCTAATAATTCTGACTTTAACTTTGTATATATATATATATATATATATATATGTGTGTGTATATAGGGTATTTTAATGATTTCATCACAAAGTCTAAAGCGCATGAGCTAAAGCTTTAGGCGTGGTGTAAAAGTAAATGTCTTAATCCAGTTTTGTTATTTTTAGGATGGAAAAATACACTCTGTGCCCTGGTGCATGGTCTAACAGGGTTGAGCTTATTATTATAGTATATTATTATAATAGTATTATTATAAATTATTATAATTAAAGTGTCATATCACATTTTCTTTAAGAGTCAGTTGCGTCACGCCCGGGCGCATTTACTATTTACATGGCGGACTTTGTAAGTGTAAAACCTGAACTCTTCACTAGAGAGAAAACAGAGCCTCCTCCTTTCAGCCTCTTTACTTTCTTTTTTCTTTACTTTTACTCTTTACTCCTTTACTTTGGTGGAGTAATGCCCCATTCACAGTCACATTGGGGCTTCAGAGTCAACACTAGACAGAGGGCGTGTCTGAAGTCACCATAGCAATAGGCCACTGTCTGAGCTGGTGTATTTGCATACAGCGATCTGATTCGCTAATGCCTTCGTTGGCGCTTGAAAAGTTGAGCTAGTCCCAACTTCTGCAGCGAGCAATGCCACTAAAGCGGTGCAGACGGATCCACAATTCAGTTCGGCAATGCCTGACGTCACCCATTCAAAGTGAATGAGAAGCGTTGAAGCTGACGCCCCGTGTGAATGGGGCGTAAGGAAACGGTGAAAACACACTCCACTGAGGACATCCATTAGCCTACATATTTAATTTTGTTTGTTAAGTGCAAAGATTTGTTTAAAACTATTTTAAATTTCATTTTTAATTTCCAGCAAAGAAATAAATGAACAATAATAATGAAGTGTGGTCAAAAAACTGAGTTATATCCAAACACACGTCCTGTTCTTATACCTCATATGGTGATGCAGACGTCTCCAAAATCCGACAGGCGGACAAATCTAAAGTATTACTACTACTAATAAAAGCATTATACAAATGCAGATTGTCATGAGTAAACAAAGCTGGATTCCAAAGTCACCACCTCTAACCCCCAGCCGCCCAGTTTCCTCAAAATAGCTCAGACTGGAACATACACAAAGAGTCCACAAAGTGGTGCAAATGGATTTGCTATTTAAACAACTTGACGCAAAACATGTAAATTAAATATGTGTTTGTATGAAAATAGCAACAAATCACGTCCAATGCACATGGCCCTGTATTGCGCTGGGTGTAGGATAGGGCCCTTTGTCTTAGTTTTAATTGCTAAAATCTCGGTGTCTGTTCTGCAGGTTTTCGAGGTCGTAACTGTGAGGAGGACATCGATGAGTGTCTGTCGCAGCCCTGCAGGAATGGGGCGATCTGTCAGGACGCTGTGGGGGTCTACCAGTGCTACTGCGTGCCTGGATTTCAGGGTTTTCACTGCGAGATTGATATTAATGAGTGCGCATCGCAGCCCTGCGAGAACAACGGGACGTGTGTCAATGGCAGAGACAGATACATCTGCGAGTGTCTCTTTGGGTTCACAGGTGAGACCTGACGGACACATATTACACATAAAACATTCCTTCTGTTGCTTTATTGTACTATGTTACTGTAGTTATTATTGTAAAATAATGCACAATGATACTGGTAAACGATTACTTATCCGTTGTGTGTTAAAAATGTACCTAGGTTTACAAATCAAAAAACCGCAAAACAGTGTGTTTATGTACAGTATATATATATATATATATATATATATATATATATATATATTCATTCATTCATTTTCTTGTCGGCTTAGTCCCTTTATTAATTCGGGGTCGCCACGGCGGAATGACCTGCCAACTTATCCAGCTATTTTTTTCTCTTCCAGCCGCAACCCGTCTCTGGGAAACATCTACACACACATTCACACACACACACACACTCATACACTACGGACAATTTAGCCTACCCAATTCCCCTGTACCGCATGTCTTTGGACTGTGGGGAAACCGGAGCACCCGGAGGAAACCCACGCGAACACAGGGAGAACATGCAAACTCCACACAGAAACGCCAACTGAGCCGAGGCTCGAACCAATGTAGAAAGTCATTTATTCATTTTCTTTTCGGCTTAGTCCCTTTATAAATCTTGGGTCGCCACAGCGGAATGAACCGCCAACTCATCCAGCATACTTTATAGAAAGTGTTTTTTTTTTAAATTAAATTTAATGTATTTTTCGACAAGCTAGTTTTTATATAAATGTATTAGTTTGTAACTAAGCAAACGTTTATTTTTATTATTTGATCTTATTTGTGTATTTTTTTATTTGGACATCGTCTCAGCTCAAATCAATGACAATAAATGGGCATCTATTCATTTAATAAAAATAAAATATATTTTGTTAGTTTAAATGTTATAAACAAAAACAAAAAATGTGTTTTGTTTTATCATGAAATAAAAATATTTTAAGCAAATATTTCAGATTTTTTCATTTAGTTTGAAACGAAAATAAATCTAAAACAGAAACTTTTTTAAATAAAATTTGACAGATGTTGCAATTCTCTTAAGTTAATTAAAAGTCTTTTTAGACTTATTTAAAAATATATTTATATATATTTTTATATACACATAACATATACTTATTATATATAGAGAGAATATTTGCTCTCTATTTATCTTAATTTCTCTGTTAATAATATTTTATTTATTTGTTTAAAACTAAAATAATTCTATAACAAAAACAATTTTTTATTAATAAAATATCACTGACATTGCAATTCTATTCAATTCAATTCAGCTTTATTTGTATAGCGCTTTTACAATGTAGATTGTGTCAAAGCAGCTTCACATAAATGGTCATAGTAACTGGAACAGTGTGGTTCAGGTTTTAGTGTTTAAGTTCAGTTCAGTTCAGTTTAGCTCAGTTCAGTGTGATTTAATCATTACTGAGAGTTCAAACACTGAAGAGCAAATTCATCGATGCGCAGCTCTACCAATCCTGAACCATGCGAGGCAGTGGCGACAGCGGAGAGGGAAAAAAAAACTTCACCTGATGAGAGTGAAGAAAAAAAACCTTGAGAGAACCAGACTCAGTTGGGCACGACCATTTTAATTTCTCCGCTGGCCAAAAGTCTTGTGCAGAACTTCATTCGCCGTGGTTTATGCTGGAAGATGGCCTCAATGAAGACTCGTCTGTCCCTGGAGCGTCGCTGGAATCAGACACATGTTCTCCACTCCCCACGACCATCAGCGCAGCAGCAGCTCAGGATATGGCCTGGTCCCGGATATGGAATCCTTGGGATCATCACGTCGCTGGTCTTGGATCCAATCAGTGACTCCGCCTAATCTGAGGACCTCGGGATGAGTATCCCCAGGTGAAAATAGAGAATAAAGAAAATAATTAGCGTAGCTGCTGTTCATAGTGTATATAAGCAAGATGCAGAAGCCTGTGTGGAACCCGCTAGGTGATGCATTGAGTGTATGCTTTACTAAACAGATAGGTCTTTAATCTAGTTTTGAACTGGGAGAGTGTGTCTGAGCCTCGGACATTACCAGGAAGGCTATTCCAGAGTGTAGGAGCCATGAAAGAGAAGGCTCGACCTCCTTTACTTGATTTTGCTATTCTAGGTACTACTAGAAGCCCTGAATTTTGAGATCTTAAGGAACGAGTTGGTTCGTAGCGAGACAGAAGGTTGGTTAGATAAACAGGAGCTAGATTATTTAGAGCTTTATAGGTGAGAAGTAATATTTTAAATTCAATACGAAATTTAACAGGCAGCCAGTGTAAGGAGGATAAAATTGGGGTTATATGATCATATTTTCTAGACCTGGTCAGAACTCTGGCTGCTGCATTTTGTACTAATTGAAGTTTGTTAATAGAGGATGCTGGGCAGCCAGCAAATAGAGCATTACAGTAATCCATCCTAGAAGTCATAAAAGCATGGACAAGCTTTTCTGCATCTGAGATGGATAGCATATTTCGTAATTTAGCGATATTTCTCAGATGAAAGAAGGCAGTTTTTGTGACATGGGATATATGGTTTTTAAAAGTTAGATTGCAGTCTAATATGACACCCAAATCTTTTATAGTAGAGCTAAAGCTAACTTTGTATCCCTCTAATTGTAAATTGAGTTGCGAGATCTGCTGTGTGCAAGATTTAGGCCCAATAAGTAATAATTCTGTTTTGTCTGAGTTTAAGAGAAGAAAATTGTTGGTCATCCAGTCTTTGATGTCTTTGATACACTCAGTTAGTTTAGAAAGTTCAGACGTCTCGTCAGGTTTAGTGGAAATATATAATTGAGTATCATCTGCATAGCAGTGAAAGCTGATCCCATGTCTTCTAATAATGTCTCCCATAGGTAGCATGTAAATTGTAAACAGTAAAGGGCCTAAAACTGATCCTTGAGGCACCCCATACTTTACTGGGCAGATTTGTGAAGGCTGTCCATTAAGATTCACAAACTGGTAGCGGTCAGTTAAGTATGACTTAAACCATTGTAGAGCCTGTCCCTGGACACCTGTAGACTTTAAGCGATTTATGAGGATATTGTGGTCAATGGTATCAAATGCCGCACTAAGATCGAGTAAAACTAATAGTGAGACGCACCCTCGGTCAGCAGCTAAGAGTAAATCGTTGGTTATTTTCACTAAGGCGGTTTCTGTACTGTGGTGAGCCCTGAAACCTGACTGAAACACTTCAAAAATATTGTTCGTCTGCAGATAAGAGCATAATTGAGTGGAAACAACTTTTTCTAGTATTTTAGACATAAATGGAAGATTAGAAATAGGCCTATAGTTAGCTAAGTTGTTGGTGTCTAGTTGCGGTTTCTTAATAATAGGCTTAATAACAGCTAGCTTGTAAGAGTTTGGAACATGGCCTATAGATAAAGAAGAGTTGATAATGTTAAGAAGAGGTTCTCCTATAGCAGGTAGCAGCTCTTTCAGTAATTTTGTTGGAATTGAGTCCAGCATACACGTAGCTGGTTTAGAGCTATTTATAATTTTTACTAACTCTTCATGTTCTATGATTTTGAAGCAGTGTAGGTTATTATTATGATTTAATGAAATATTTACAGGATTTGGAGTATAAGCCGGTGCAGAAAGTTTGGCATCTCCTATTTTCTGTCTAAAGCCTTCTATTTTATTACTGAAAAAATTCATGAAATCATCACTACTAATTTGCGGTGGAGTAGTTTGTTCCAAGGATGACCGATTATTTGCTAATTTAGAGATGGTGTTAAATAAAAATCTAGGATTGTTATGATTATTTTCTATCAGTTTGCGCAGGTGCTCGGTCCTGGCAGATTTTAGAGCCCTCCTATAGCTGGACATACTGTCTTTGTACGCAATTCTAAAGACCTCTAAATTAGTTTTTTTCCATTTACGTTCCAGGGCGCGGGTTGCTGTTTTGAGCGCACGAGTATGACTATTATACCACGGTATAGTTTTAATCTCTCTAGCCTTTTTTAATTTGATGGGTGCCACAGTATTTAGTGTGCTAGTAAAGATGGCATCCATACTGCTGGTTACTACATCAAGATCATTTGAGTTTGCGGGTGCATTACGAAATAGAGAGAGATCAGGTAAGTTATTTATAAATTCATCTTTAGTTGACGGAACAATAGCTCTACTAGGGCGGAGTATTGGAGCGGGTTTGCTGATTTCAGGTAAACATAGCTTATATAGTAAGAGGTAGTGATCTGTAATATCATCACTTTGTGGTATAATGTCTACGTCAATAACCTCGATTCCATAAGACAGAATTAGATCTAATGTATGCTTTAAGCGATGGGTTGGACCCACAACGTTTTGCTTTATCCCAAGTGAGTGTATTAAATCCATAAACGCGAGTCCTAATGTATCATTAGCGTCATCTATGTGGATGTTAAAGTCACCTACAATTAGCATTTTATCAGTTTTGACTAGTAAGTCAGAAATAAAATCAGAAAATTCTTTTAGAAATTTGACATAGGGTCCTGGGGGTCTATATATGGTGATTAAAGCGAGAGATAACATAGGTTTTTGTATAGTATCTGGCAGCTGAACATTAAGCGATAATACTTCAAAGGAGCTAAACATAAGTCCGTTTCTCTGTTTAATATTAAGGAAATCACTAAAGATTGATGCAACTCCACCACCACGACCAGTTTGACGAGCCTCATGTTTATATAAGAATCCTGGAGGAGTTGCTTCATTTAAGCTAATATAGTCATTTTGTTTCAGCCAGGTTTCAGTGAGACAGAGTGCATTAAGATTGTTTTCTGTTATTATTTCATTAATGATAAGTGCTTTAGGTGCAAGTGACCTGATGTTTAGGAGACCAAGTTTTACGAAATTTGTATTTTCACTTTCTACTGGTTTTTCTGGTTTGATTCTTACTAGATTTTTCCTGGAGCACACAGTACGTTTATTTCTTAATCTAATAATACGAGGAACAGACACAGTCTCTATAGGATTCGCCAGATATGCCTTACTGATGTTTAAGTGGGGTGAACAAGAGTCTAAGTGGCTATAGTGTGAATTTTGTGAATTTTTACCTGCTAGTCAGATGGTGCGAAGTAGTCTGGAGATGTTGTCCGACAGGAGTTCAGCTCCGGCTCGACTGGGGTGCAGGCCGTCAGGACGGAAGAGCCTAGGACGCTCCCAGAAAAGATTCCAGTTATTAGCAAAGAGCAATTTCTGTTCTTTACACCATGTTATTAGCCACTCATTCAAAGCTAAAAGTCTACTGAACCTTTCATTTCCTCGGCGGTAGGTAGGAAGCGGCCCAGAAACGATGATCTGCGTGGCGGGCGAGGTGCGTCGAACCGTCTCGATCAGGCTCCTGAAGTCCTTCTTCAGGATCTCCGACTGCCGGAGCCCGGTGTCGTTTGTCCCCACGTGGAGGACAACGGCACCAGGGCTCTCGGCAGCGCCCAGGATGGTTGGAATCTGTGTAGAAATATTTCTCACACGGGCACCAGGAAAGCAGAAAGTACGTACTTTATTACCTTTTGAGGAGGCGGCACGGACGTGACGAACGATCGAGTCACCGATGATGGCCACATCGGGACCCGACTCGCGGAGAGGGGAGAAGCGGTTCTCCGTGGAGATCTCGAACACAGGCGGAGACGTTCTGCCCCGGGATCTGGGAAGCACCTTGCGCGGCTGCACCCAGGCGCCGTGGTAGCCGGGTGTCGGCGTGAACGACGCCTGGCTGAGCCGCGCCCCGGGTGCGCTGGGCCTGGACAGAGAAGGACGCGGGGTTGAGGTAGAGGGAATGATGTGGTTGTAATTTCCACGTACCTTAGGTGATGAGACGGCCTTAGCATTAGGTACGACGAGAAGCCGTTCCCGTAGCCGCGACCGTCTTACCACCAGCGCGCGGATCTGGGACTCCACTTCTTCCAGCTCCAGCTCCAACGCCTCCATCGATGCTTCTCCTGCACACAAGGACAGAGACGGAAGCGACATTTTACGGGGTAAAGAGCAAAGCCAGTAAGTCAAAAGTGTATGGTTAAAGAGGTCGGTAGCTTTAGCTGACCAGCGGCGCTAGCAGGCTAAAGCTACAAACAACAGGCGGATGCTCGAGGGACAGACCGTTTTTAAAGCAGTTTTGTTTGTATAAATGTATTAAGGGTTTGGTCACCCTAAGTAGGAGAGACAAATACTTAGCGAATGAGGAAGAATTTAATTTAATTCTCTTTGCAGTCTTCATTTTAATTAATAAAATAATTAATTAGTTTGTCTAATTTAACTTTTTACACTTATTTAATAGTTTATTAATATTATATTTTACTTTTTTGGAGGACGTTCTTTATTTTTTAATTAACTGCAAATAATATTGATCAGTTTATTTATTTTTTATGAATTAATTAAAAAATAATAAAAAATATGAAATTGAATTTTTGTAATAAAAAATGAATAAATTAAGTTAAGTATGAATTATTATTGATAATTATTATTTGATTTATTATTTACCTAATGCATTTTATTAATTAAGTAAATAAGTAAAGTTTGTAATTTAATTTAAATAATTAAATAAATAATTGATTAAATTAAAAATACATATTTTTTATTATATTTTTTAAAAGCATTTTATAATTTTTTAAATTTCAGTTTTATAAAGAAATCCATTCACGCATTCAGTTTCCTTTGGCTAAGTCCCTTTATTCATCAGGGGTCGCCACAGTGGAATGAACCAACTTATCCAGCATATGTCCAGCGGCAACCCAGTACTGGGAAACATTCATGCACGCTCATTCACACACATACACTATGGCCAATTTAGTTTCTTCATTTCACCTGTTCTTCATGTCATTGAGCACCTGGAAAACATGCAAACTCTACACAGAAATGCCAAATTGACCCAGCCGGGGCTTGAACCAGCAATCTTCTTACTGTAAGGGTGACAGTGCTAACCACTGAGCCACCATCTCGTCTCTAAATAAATCCATTCATAGGAAAAAAAAAAAATATATATATATATATACCACCAAAAATCTATTTAGACCTTTAATGTTTTGAACCCCATCTAAAAAGGTTGCGGCAGGAAAGGCATCCTCTGCATAAAAACTTAAGTTGGCGGTTCATTCCGCTGTGGCGACCCCCGATTATTAAAGGGACTAAGCCGACAAGAAAATGAATGACCCCATCTAAAAAGCCATTAAAGGCGCAGTCAGACTTGTTCAGTTGTGTACACCATGCTACAGACTGATGACCGTATTCATTTATACCACTGCATGTGTGTTTCCCCTGTGTGTGTCCTGCAGGTCTCAACTGTGAAGTGGACGTGGATGAATGTGAAGCGTCTCCCTGCCAGAACGGCGCCGTCTGCCATGATCACGTGGGTCTGTACACCTGTGAGTGTGTGCCGGGGTACGAGGGCATCAACTGTGAGCTGGACATCGATGAGTGTGAGAGCTCACCCTGCCGCCATGGAGGAGTCTGTCTGGATATGGTCAACGGGTCAGTGGATTTGACCGGTCTCAGGTTATGCTGAATATAGGGTTATTAACCTTATCACCGGGAAATGAGGAACAAATCTCAAAAGCCCCTGCGACATATTTAGTGATGCACTGATCTTAATTTTACATGGCTGATGCAGATTGTTGATGCTTTTAAGAAGCAAATTGGCCGATTTTAATACAGATATAAATTAATTATTCATTTAAATTATTCATTTAAATCAATTATTTATTTAATTATTTAAATTAAATTATCAAATTTAATCATTTACTTAATTAATAAAATGCATTAGGTAAATAATACATCAAATAATAATTATCAATAATAATTCATACTTAACTTAATTTTTTCATTAATTTTTTAATAAAAAAAATTCAATTTCATATTTTTTTATTATTTTTAATTAATTCATAAAAAATAAATAAATTGATCAATATTATTTGCAGTTAATTAAAAAATAAAGAACGCCCTCCAAAAAGTAAAACATAATATTAATAAAGTATGAAATAAGTGTAAAAAGTTAAATTAGACAAACTAATTAATTATTTAATTAATTTATTAATTAAAATGTAGACTGCAAAGAGAATTAATCTTAATCTTAATTTTACATGGCTGATTCAGATTGTTGATGTTTTTAAGAAGCAAATTGGCCGATTTTAATACAGATTAAATTAATTATTCATTTAAATCAATTATTTATTTAATTATTTAAATTAAATTATCAAATTTAATCATTTACTTAATTAATAAAATGCATTAGGTAAATAATAAATCAAATAACAATTATCAATAATAATTCATACTTAACTTAATTTATTCATTTATTTTTTTAATTAAAAAAATTCAATTTCATATTTTTTGTTATTTTTAATTAATTCATAAAAAATAAATAAATTGATCAATATTATTTGCAGTTAATTAAAAAATAAAGAACGTCCTCCAAAAAGTAAAACATAATATTAATAAAGTATGAAATAAGTGTAAAAAGTTAAATTAGACAAACTAATTAATTATTTAATTAATTTATTAATTAAAATGAAGACTGCAAAGAGAATTAATCTTAATCTTAATTTTACATGGCTGATTCAGATTGTTGATGTTTTTAAGAAGCAAATTGGCCGATTTTAATACAGATTAAATTAAAGTCGCTTATTCATCTGGCGTCGCCACAGCGGGATGAACCGCCAACTATTCCAACATATGTTTTATGCAGTGGATGCCCTTCCAGCTACAACCCTGTACTGGGAAACACATATACACACTCATCTACACACACTCATACACTTAACCTCTGAGCCGCAGTGTCGCCCTTTGACACATCTCTGAGCAAAACTCGACCAGGACGTGAGAGATCTATCACCACACTACATAATCTGCTCTCTAGTAAAACAGCTTAAACTCTAAATATCCTTTATAAGACATATATTAAGCGCAGTGTGTGTTCGTCAGGTATGAGTGTGACTGCAGTGGCACTGGATTCATGGGCTTTTTCTGTGATATTGACATCCCCGAGTGTTCTTCTGACCCCTGTCAACATGGCGCCACCTGCCTGGAGGGAGTAAACCACTACACCTGCATCTGCTGGACAGGTAAATGGACTTTAATTTCCTTATTTTGTTTAATTATAACAGGTGCATTGCAGAATGTATTGCATTTATCAGTGGTATATGTTTTTAACACCACGCTGCCACCTAGAGAAACATGTAGGACATTGCACAGAGAAATGTAAGATCAACACTAGGTGGCTTTGAATAAATAGTCTACTGTGTTAATGTCAAATATAATAATAAATATTTAAGAATTATAGGGTGACACAGTGGCTTGGTGGTTAGCACTGTCAACTCACAGCAAGAAGGTCGGTGGTTTGAGTCTCAGTTGGGTCAGTTGGCATTTCTGTGTGGGGTTTGCATGTTCACCTTGTGTTGGTGTGGGTTTTCTCCGAGTGCTCCAGTTTCCCCCACAATCCAAACACATGCGCTATAGGGGACTTGGGTAAACTAAATTGGCTGTAGTGTATGAGTGTGTGTGAATTAGTGTGTATGGATGTTTCCCAGGACTGGGTTGCAGCTGGAAGGGCATCCGCTGCGTAAAATATTCGCTGGATAATATGCTGCCGATTCATTCTGCTGTGGTGACCCATGATGAATAAAGAGACTAAACCAAAGGAAAACAAATGAATGAATGAATAAATAAATGAATGAATAAATGAAAATGCTTGTTTTTTTTTGAGAATAATATTTTCAGTTTTCCATAAAGTAATTTGCATTGTTCTGTGTAAAACGCATACATTATACTGGTGTATACAGCAAGTCAGCGTGTTTTAATATCAATGCCATAGCATTTTAGTTAGAAATTTGTATTAATAATTTAATTAATATTAATATTTTATGTTCCATTTTAGTTACAGTGTTAGTTAATTTGTTGTTATATTATATATATATTGTTGTTATATATTATTTTAAAATAAATTAATAAACATATAATGATTTTTTCATTAATTTATATATATGTTTTTTGTCTGTGTAATTATTTTGTATTATTTATTAAAATATATATAATAAATACACTATCGGTAAAAAGTTTAGGGTCAGTTTTTTTAATCAAAGAAAATTATTCTGTTCATCAAGGTGGCATTTATTAAGTGTAAAATTGTTAAATATTTATTAAAATATTTAATAGCTGCTTTTTTTATTGTATGTAATTTCAAATGAAAGTATTACTCGAATTATAAATAAAATAAATTAATTTAAATAATAAAATAATTTTTTTATAATTTTATTTTATTTCAGTAAAATGTGTTTAAAGCAAAAACAAATGTTATAGTTATAATATAGCTATAATAACCATGGTGTAAATCATTCAAATGTCAATGTTAAAATCAATGTAAATGTTATTATTACATTTTCAAATGAACGTAAAAGCTTCAGTGCCACAACAACTCCTAAATCCTGAAACCTGAAATAAAATGTTATGACATTCAGAACAAAATTAAAAGTACAAATATTTGTATAAATTATTAATTAAAATGTTTTACTAATCAGCTAATTTAACTTGCATTAAAATGTGCTTAAGCAAGTAACCAAAACATATATAAATGCATTCTATGAATTATATTATTATTATTATTAATAATGCATCACATCTAAAATGCTACATTCATTAATTTTCCTTTGGTTTAGTCCCTTTATTCATCAGGGGTTACCACAGCGGAATGAACTGCCAACTTTTTAAGCATATGTTTTACTCAGTGGATGCCTTTTCAGCTGCAACCCAGTACTGGGAAACACCCATACACAACGTCCAATTTAGTTTATCCAATTCCCCTATAGCGCATGTGTTTGGACTGTAGGGGAAACCGGAGCACCCGGAGGAAACCCACACCAACAAAGGGAGAACATGCAAACTCCACACAGAAATGCCAACTGACCCAGCCACAACTCGAA
Organism: Danio rerio; assembly: GCF_052040795.2. Lineage (NCBI taxonomy): Eukaryota > Metazoa > Chordata > Actinopteri > Cypriniformes > Danionidae > Danio > Danio rerio. Next base: position 4,215,785 of record NC_141028.1, read on the forward strand.
CCAACAAGCTTCTTGCTGTAAGGTGACAGTGCTAACCACCGTGCCGCCTGTTTTAAGTCAGTTTAACATACGTTCAATGGACTCATACGGTTAATTTGATTCAGCTTAAAAATTGAAGGCAACCAGGATTCTTTTACAGTGTGTAAAATCCGCCAAAGTCGTTTACGTATGCGTGAGTGGATATAATTGCGGTTGGCACAAGTGAAGTCCATCTGCTCAGTCATAATCTTTCCCCCCTGGAGATTTTAACCTCACCCAACTATTTAATCTCACTTTAAACGTATTAACAATTACATTTGCGTTTGGTGATGGAGCACACGTATGCTTTTCTTAATGCTGCTTAATTGGGTTTTAGAGGTTAAAGATATGGGCTGCTATCTGAACGGCTGTAGGTTTGAACCGCGGAGGGTTTATCATGCAGGAACCGTCACTATTGAATTAACCTCCGCTTGATCCAGGGACGCCAAGTGTTTTGTAAGTCGCTTTGGATAAAAGCATCTGCTAAATCATGAGCAGATTTACTATAAATGGAGGAGACGTTTTAATGCTGAATGATCTGAATGTACGGCGGGCCTGAAAGTATTTTCTATTTTCTCAGTGCCTCCCACGGGTTTGAAATATGCTTGCGGTGAATCAGGGCATCTTCCGTCCATTCCATATCTGCTTACAAACAAAAAGGGAAAATGAAGAAAAAAAAAAAAAAGATTTTGGCTCGATTTTCGTTTTTTTTTTTTCATTTTTATTCATTGTAGAAAAACGAATAAACGACTTTAAAATTAATTATAGACATGTAGGCGGTGCTGAAACATCCATTTTCCTCTGATTGGACAACCAAACCCTTAGCCCTTAAAATAAGAGCCGGATCAGCACCCAGGCTTTTAATTATTATTATTTAATGATATATATTTTATTTAATATATATATATACATAAACTAAGTTTACATATTCTGTCATTTGATCAGTTATCAGGCTTACATTCATTGTGTGTGCATAAATTATATACAGACGTAAATTAGCAGTATTATTACACATTTGCCATTAAAATAAGGTCATAGTTCGCTGCCAAACATCTTGCTGCTGTGCACCTGATGCTGAGCAAAGATAGCCGTTTCCAAGCAGCACCTGGATTGCGTGATTGCTTCCGAGCAAGGCCTGTAAAATAATGATGATTTTAATAATAATAATTATAATAATAACAATAATAATGGCGATGCAGTGGTGCAGTAGGTAGTGCTGTCGCCTCCCAGCAAGAAGGTCGCTGGTTCGAGCCTCGGCTGGGTCAGTTGTTGTTTCTGTGTGGAGTTTGCATGTTCTCCCTGCGTTCACGTGGGTTTCCTCCGTCTGCTGTAGTTGGTGAATTGGGTTGGCTAAATTGTCCGTAGGGTATGAGTGTGTGTGTGTGAATGTGTGTGTGAATGTTTCCCAGAGATGGGTTGTGGCTGGAAGGGCATCCGCTGCGTAAAATTGTGCTGGATAAGTTGGCGGTTCATTCCGCTGTGGTGACCCCGGATTAATAAAGCGACTAAGCCGACAAGAAAATGAATGAATGATAAAAATAATAATAATAAATGCCTATAGTTCGCTACCAAACGTCTTGCTGCTGTGCACCTGATGCTGAGCAAAGACCTGGTTTGCTTGATTGTTTCCGAGAAAGGCCTATATAATAATAATGATGAAAATAATAATAATAATAATAATAGGCTAATATTTATAATTAATATTGTTCACTTAGTGTTTTTTTATTGTTTAGTTTTTTAATAGTTTTTAACAGGACCAGAATAAAAACACATTGGGCCCAGTTGTTATAACAAAGGGTGCCTTTTAAAAATTAATGTATTGATTTTGATTAGGCTATATATATATATATATATATATATATATATTGTAGCGAGGCAGAGGGAAAACAGCGACACAGTTGGGCAAGTTTACAGACAAGTCCCCGGAGGGTGCTTTATTTACAACGTGAGGGTGGTGTAAAAGGTGCTCTTCTTCGGTGTGAGGTGCTCTGGTGCTCCGGGAAGTAGGTGAAGGACAGTTAGTAGTCGGGTGTAGGATCGTCACGAGCTGGAGTCCGCTAAGGAGAGACAGAGAGACAAGCATTAGCACAGGGAGTCATTGAAGGAATGAAGCTCATCTTCTCCTGGCGTAGGTTGGGCTTATATGCCTCTCTGCGTGATGCCGTCCAGCTGTGAGCGATCCTGGCTTGATGATGGTCCAGCTGGGTGAAATTAGCGACCAGGGCGACGTGGCATGTGAGCGCTCGTTACAATATATATATATATATATATATACAGTTGAAGTCTTAATTATGAGCCCCCCTTTTATTTATTTTTTTATTTTATTTAAATATTTCCCTTCAAGGCAGTTGTTAATTTAAAAAAAAACTTTTTTGGGACAATATTATTAGCCCCTTTAAAGTAAATTTTTTTTCTTGATAGTTTACAGAAAAAACCATTGTTATACAATAACTTGCCTAATTACCTTAACCTGCCTAGTTAACCTAAATAACCTCGTTAAGCCTTTAACTGTCACTTTAAGCTGTATAGAAGTGTCTTATAAAATATATAGTCAAGTATTATGTGCTGTCATCATGGCAAAGATAAAATAAATCAGTTATTAGAAATGAGTTATCAAAACTATTGTGTTTATAATTGTGTTGAAAACATCGTCTCTCCGTTAAACAGAAATTGGAGAAAAAAAATAAACAGGGGGGCTAATAATTCTGACTGCAACTGTGTATATATTTATATATTTAAAGATATTAACCAACTAACCAATCAGTCAGTACATTAACTAATCAACCAATTTAACTTAAAATGTGCTAAAATTAGTACAATTGAAAACATGTATAAACTATCCAGTCATTCGGTATCTTGTGCTAAAAAATATTCTAATTAAAAAATATATATAAACTCACCACCCACATAGCAAAAGATCTCTGGTCTAGCTCTAGCTCACACAATCAGCTTTTGCTTGGCCCACATGCCGCAATGAATTATGGTTTATGACTAGACCAAGTCTGGCTTCCAGACAAAGGACGCACTGTACCCTTAAGACATATCACCCTGCAGCCCAAGACCGGTTACTCACTGAAGCAAAGCAGGGCTTAGCCTGGCTAGTATCTGGATGGGAGACCACATGGGAACACCAGGTTGCTGTTGGAAGTGGTGTTAGTGAGGCCAGCAGGTGGCACTCAACCTGTGGTCTGTGTGGGTCCTAATGCCCCAGTAAAAGTGAAGGGGACACTATACTTTTAGGTAAAGCAAAAATTCCATGGCACTTCTTGTAAAGAAGTGTAACCCCGGTGTCCTGGCCAAATTCCCTCAATCGGCCCTTTCGATCACGGCCTCCCAACGTTCCCCATTCACTAAATTGGCTCTATCACTTTCTCTCCACTCACTGGCGCTGTTTTCCTGTGGCTGCCGTCGCATCATCCAACTAGATGCTGCAAACTGGTGGTGGTGTGGAGAGACCCCCCTCATGATTGTGAAGCGCTTTCGGTGTATGGCCATACACAGTAAATGTGCTATATAAATACACATTACATTACATCATATTTGTTACGTCCCGACCAGTCTAGGGTTGGTGGGAACAATAACAAGTGTAAAAAAAAAAAAACAAAAACAAAGAGATAAACTCAAATACTCAATTTAGGGTTTTCCCCTTCTCCTGTCCCAACTCACAATAATCACAACGCTGATCAAGTAGTAACAATATTTATTATTTACTTAGACAACAAAGATAGAAGCATCTCTTCGGGAGGGAATCCAGGCCAAAATAATAAACAAAAAGCTAACTTGCGGGGAAATAATTCTAACTTACCTGCTCAAATAAAAGCACCCCAAATAAAATTACAGCAAACTTCCCTTTCTCCCTTGCTACCACAAACCAGGAGAAAACGTTTTAAAGTAAATGGCGATTCCCAACCTACCGCTTCTGTTTCTAACCAAAAATAATATATATAAATATTTAATCAGAAAAGCCAATAGATTCAGATTTAACAGAGAGCAGTTTTAGAAAATAATTAAATTGTCAGTAACAGAAATCGATCAATTCACACCAAGTAAACCAACAATTTGGGGCAGGAGATAGGAGACGCTCGGAACAACAGCAGCGGCGGCGACGACGACAGAGATTTGCGACCTGCACCGAGCAGAAAGATCTCCCCATTGTTCCTCTCCTCCAGCTTATATACGCTCCCACATGCAACACGGCTGGACCGCAATCAAGCGCAGCTCTAGAGGGAGGGGGAGAGAGAGAGAAAGCTGCGCATGCTCCACAGCGCACAACACAACATCAGCTCCAAATGCATAAACAAAACACAAATCTGTATATAATATTTATATATATATATAAAATAAACAAACAAATAATTAATACGTTCTATAACGTAACACATTACATTACCATATCTGGGCCAAGTCTCAGCCAGGTTATTAACCAATAATAATTGAGCCTGAACTGGGCCAGATATGTTGGTGTGTCACGACTGCAACTAAATTGATAAACCCACGAAGCATTATGCTTTAGGCGTGCTATGGGCATGCTTTTATTTTGAAGTGACCTGATTGGTAGAACTTTTTTTCCTTATTCGAAAATTAATAAAAATGTATTTTAAATGTGTGTCAAGATAAGCCAAACTTACATGGCCCACATCAATTTTTAACATCTGGGCCAAATACTACATTTGACATCTGGCCCAAGTATCGTTTGCTGCCTGTTGGGCAAACTGACATCAGTCAAACTGACATCATCAGAGAAAGACTGCCCTGAAGTAGATGCTCAGATTCTGATTAAACATTACCAAAACAAACCTTTTTTCCAAGTGGATGAACATGTAAGTAATAATTAAATGTACCAATGTGCGCTTGCAAAGTCAACATTGTAAGTTTTGATTTCATGTGAAGTTTAAACTTAGCGATGCTAGGTCTGTTGTTTACAGTCTTCAGAAGTCCTGGAGTTCTTCTTGTGGTTTATTTCAGGTTATGAAGGAGTGAACTGTGAGCTGGATGTGGACGAGTGTGTTTCTCAGCCATGTGAGAATGAAGGCCAGTGTTTCCAGCGCTCAGACTCCAGCCTCTACAGAGTTCTGCCTGAACTGGACACTGACTTCAGCTTCCAGAGCGCAGCCGGTTACCTGTGCCAGTGCGTATCTGGCTTCACAGGTGAGAGACGCTGTTAAATTCTTCATAACTGGAAACTGTGACCCTTTTTATTCGTATTGTGACGCAGTGCCTATAGAAACTGAATATTAGGCGAGAAAACAGTGGGCGTGGCTTGTTTATTTCTACTGCGAGCTGATTGGTTGAAGTAAAGTAGGCTTTTCCTTCAGGAAGATGGGGTGTAGGATTTGGGGAGAGTCATTACAACCTAACAGACTCCTCCTGCTCAAAACTGACAGCTAAAGGGGCGTGGTTAGGTATGTTAACCACGCCCAATACTTCAGACTGACCTAATCTGAGAATTGAACTGAAAACAAACAGGAAGCACATTTTCAGATTTCAGTTTCAGATTACAAGAGCAAACCGTTTTTGGTAACACTTTATAATAACCACACACTATGAACCATTTATTAAGCATTAGCATTAGAGTAAAAGTACACGTTTAAATGTACTCAAAAAGTACTCGTTACCCAATAATTTTACTCAAGTAGATGTAACGAAGTAAATGTAACTCGTTACTACCCACCTCTGTGCATTTGTAATATTTTTAAGAGCACTACTTTTTCACCCGGGCTTTCACCTTTCTTTTAAACACAAAAGAAGACATTTTAAAGTAAGCCGAAAACCCGAAACTATTGACGACTACTGTATTTTTGAAGGGCAATGCTTACTGGTTTTCAGCTTTCTTTAAAATATCTTCTTCAGTGTTTACATTTCTCCATCTTCTGCTTCACAGGTGAAAACTGCTCAGTGAATGTGAATGAATGCGAATCTGCGCCATGTGAGAACGGAGGATCTTGTGAAGATCTCGTCAATGCTTTTCAATGCTCATGTCCCCCAGGGTTCGCAGGTATGTAAATGAACTCTGTATATTGGCATTGTTTTAGTTAAAGAGGGGCTAATAAGATGTTTTAAAGGGCACATAGTTTACCCCTTTTTATGATTTAATATTATTATTATGGTTGTTCTAAGTGTGCCAGGTTAGGATCAGTTCAACACACAGTTCAGATGTTTTTATTATGTGTTTAAAAGTGTCATGTTGTGGGCGTGTACACAGCTCGCTGTTTTAGGGGCGTGTTGCTTCACATGAAAATTTGTTTCGGCTTCCCGCCTATAGTAACAAGGGGGCGGAGCCAAGAGCTCCCACGTTCTGTGTTTGCAACAGACAGGCAGACAGGGAGAAGCTAAGCTAGGATCAGCATTCAGCTAAAGTGTCCTAATATTGTGTTGAGTCCTTTATAACATGAATAAATGCAACTGTGTTCAGAAAACACTGTCATTTTCGTAGAATATGCACTTAATCATTGTTGTAAAAAAAAAAATAAATGAGTGAAAAGAGAAGAGAAGAACCCAGTCCAGGAGACTCGAAACAAGCAGAATTCCTTTATTGAGACGTGTTGGTTAATCTGCAGTCATACAGCGTCTTTAAGATGTCCAATGTGTCTGCAAGAGCCTACTAGAGGTCTGCAGTCTGCAAGTTCTTTAACAAGTCTCTCACAAGTCTCACACAAGTCTGAATTAGTCAAAGATTTCATGGCTATATTGTGTTCTTAGGAGGAGGGGATATAGCTAAACAAAGTATGCAAATTAAGAGTTGTGGTCGGCAGGGTAAACTGCTTTTTCAGGCCTAATCTCATCATGTTCTGGAGACAGAAACCGCCTGACCATTTGATCGAAAAGAGAAAACAATAGACACCCCATGCTGTGAAACTGACAATTTGCATTACATTGGCTTAGCCTGTAATCAGAAAGACAAAAGGTTAATGTCTTTCCTAGCTGGGATGTTAATGAAATTATATAATTAAAAACCAGAGAATATAACTTTTTAGTTATACGTAGATTATTGTTAATTTGAAATTAGATGATATAAATTTATATTTCCACATCATCTTCTGATGATTTTAATACGGGTCGTTTGAATCCATTTCAATAGTATCTGAATGCAGCCTTGATGATGCAAGCTGAGGCTGCATATTTTAGTGATGCAATGTCAGACACAATGCACTCAATGAAGCTAGTGACGTCACTATGAGGGATAGGGTTAGGGGTAAGGTTTGGTGAGCATTTTAAAAAGCGTCCAGCCGCAACCCAGTACTGGAAAACACCAATACACACTCATTTAAACACATACTTATACACTAAGGCCAATTTAGTTCATCCAATTCACCTATAGCGCATGTGTTTGGACTGTGGGGGAAACCGGAGCACGGGGAGAACATGCAAACTTTAAACAGAAATGCCAACTCACCCAGCCGGGACTCAAACCAGCAACATTCTTGCTCGAGACGATAGTGCTACCCACTGAGCCACCGTCCAGCCCTAAGAATTGCATTGTTTTTGCTAATTTTAAATTAGTTTGAACAAACAGCAAACATCATTTTCATTTTTTGAATGTAACTTGAGCCTTTTCAGCATTAAAACTACTTAAATCAAGCATTAAAGGTGTAAATGAACAGAAAACACCCATAAATAACACACTTTTGGGGAAACGGGTAATTACCAGATGTTTTCACTGTGTCTGGACCAGCTGTAACTAGCTGCCAAAAGTCAGAACAGGTCAGCAGTTTTGATTTGTGTGTGTGTGGTTGTATTTAATCTGTGAACTGCGATTCCATCCAGTCTGAGGAGATCAAAGCTTCTGAAAGTTTTAGCCAGTTCTAGAACACATATTGTTACGTTTATCTCGCGTCTCTTAGCAACAGGCTGCATGTTTGAGTTTGAGGTGTTTCAGTGACTTCTTGCTCACACTGTAAAGCTGATTTTCTCCATCTAAACATTCTTAAATCAAGCACATTAAGGAAGGAAAACATGTTAAGCCTTGTGAAAATAGGTCAAATAATTAAATTTAAGCTTAAAACAAGAACACAATTCAGAGATTTGAAGGCCTAATAGTCATTATTAAGATAGTTATTTAAAAATGTAAAAGTCACTGTTGATTTACCAATGTTATGAATTTTGATATTTTAAACTTTATTTAGAAATTATTTTTTCCTTATTTTTATTTTTTTAAGTTTTTGATCCTTTGCTCTTGATTTAAGACCTTTTAGTTTTATATCTCGATTTAAGAATTTTTTTGAGTTTTTGATCTTGATTTTAAAAATGTTTTCGATCGTTTGATTTTGATTTAAGAATGGTTTTGATCTTGATTTAAGAATTTTTTTGATTTAAGAATGTTTTTCATCTTTTGATTTTGATTCAAGAATGTTTTTGATCTTTTGATCTTGATTTAAGAATGTTTTTAATCTTTTAATCTTGATTTAAAAATGTTTTCGATCTTGATTTAAGATTTTTTTTATTTTGATTTAAGAATGTTTTTGATCTTTTGATCTTGATTTAAGAATGTTTTTGATTTTGATTTAAGAATGTTCTCGATCTTTTTATTTTGATTTAAGAATGTTTTTAATCTTTTGATCTTGTCTTATTAATATATTTGATCTTGATTTAAGAGTATTTTTGATCTTTTGATCTTGATTTAAGAACTTTTTAATCTTCTAAACTTTTTAAGATTATTTTTGAACTTTTGTTCTTGATATATTGATCTTCAAGATGTTTCTTATCTTTTGCTTTTGAATATTTTCAATGATTTTATATATATGCTCTTTATTTTAGAAGCTTGACATTTAAGTTGATTCAAGAGTTTTTGATCATTTTAAAAATATATTTGATCTTTTGATCTTGATTTAAGAACATTTTATTTTTTTGCTTTTATCTTGATTTAAGAATCTTTTACTTTATTTTGTCGTGATTTAAGAATGTTGGCGATGTAGCCAAACAAAATTATAAAAATATATTATAAATATAGTAAAAATGACCTTTTATCTGTACCAATAAACAGCCAATATCTTGATAATAAGCAGAAAATAAGCCAGTAGTAAGCAGCGGGAATTATACTAAAATGTTACTGGAAAAATATATAGTGAATACAAATATATAGTGAATACAAATATATAGTGAATACAAATATATATATATATATATATATATACATACATATACAAAACATATAATATGCGATAAAAATAGTGAAAAATATATGAAGAATTTGGATGCAAAAACTGCTAAATGCCGTTTGAAATTTTCCTCTAAATTGACGATTTTTACCAGGCTTCTGTGTGTATGTTCAGTAATATGACTTTTATGGCAAAGAAAAAGTCCTTTTCCTGGTCTTTAAAGTGAAATATCTTAACATAAACAAAGGAGGCTGAGAAAAATATTAATTTCGATGGAAATTTCAGACGGCACTTGGAGGTTTTTTAAACTGAACTCTTCATATAGTAAATATTTAAACATATATAATAATGTTACTGTGAAAAATCTCCTTGCTTTTTTAAACAAAGAATACAAATTTCATATGAGAGCTAATAACTTTGCCTTTAACTATATTTATATGCTGGTTATAAAATCAGATGACATTTGAGAAGTGCTGTAGTGCATTCCAGCCTTCAGAGGCCTGAACATCCCACACAGACACCGAGCTGAAATCTGCAGTAATGAGTGAAGCTCTTGCTGGCACACAGAAAGGCATCGCTCCGGCATTCCTGATGTCAGCGCTGACAGGAGCCAGCAGGACACGCAGGGAGGATCTGTGGATTATTATCCCGGCAGGGCAGCTCCACTCGGGATTCATCCTCCGTAATCACTCCTGGTACCGAGAGCACAGACCCAGAAAACGCAGGATTGTGTGTGTGTGTGTTGGAAGCTGTCAGGTGTATGTGTGTCAGTGGCTCCGGACAGGACGTTTGGCAGGATGAGAGGACTAATAGTGAAAGTGATTTGCTGTGGCCTGCTTCTGCTGACAGGTAAAGTGGCGGAGCTTTCTGGAAGTCTGCAGGATTTCCGCATTAATGTCGAATTAACCTGCTGAGAGGCGCAAATCTGCTGCCTGAGAAAGAGCGAGGGACTGACTGACGCTTGGACTGAAATGAAGGAATTTGGGATAAAATCGTGAGGAGTGTAGAAAGTGTGCAGGGGGTTTTGTTCAGGTTTTGTTAAGCACATGGTTAGGTTAGTTATCCACACACACACACACAAAGTGTATGCTATGTCACGTCAACAAGTGATTTTCTCACTCTGTGTTTTTGTTTTTCTCAGCATTAATGCGCATCGTGACATTACATAAGAAATCTTCCTGTCTGAAAGTTCATTTATATGGTAACACTTTAGTTTAAGCAACAATTCACACTGTTTACCACTGGCTTGCCCATAATTAAGATATCGGCTGTCTATACTCATAAACTATGATCTTATTCTACATCCCTAACACCAATAATCAACACCTCACCCCAAATACTGCCTTAATAACTATTATTAAACAGCACATTTGTAGTTTAGTCACATAAAGTCATCAATGGTTAGGAAAATGTGACATTATTTATTAATTGAGTTAGTTTTTTTAAATGTAGAACGTGTGCAGGGGTTTTGTCAAGCACTTGGCTAGGTTAGTTATCAAAACACACACATGCGCACACACACACTTCACCTTATCACTTCAAGTGATTTTCGGATTATTTTTGGCCAATGCAACATTATAAATAAGAAATCTTGCTTTCTGAAAATGAGTTTATGCTTTAAAACAAGTACAAATATCTGCAGTTCAGAAATATTATTTATGTATTGATATTAATACATATATTATTGTATATGTTGTTACTTTGATTTTATTTGCCCCCATTTTAAACTAAATTCTATATAAAACACTACATTAATGTACATTAAAAACAATAAATGTGGCCATTGTTTACCATGAAAGACTTCTTAAGGCTGATTTATACTTCTGCGTCAAACGGCAGCGTATGCTACGGCACTGACGCATAGCCCTTCGCCGTGGCCGTCGGCGTCGCTGACGTGCACCTCTCAAAAAATGTAACTACACGTCGCAACGACGCGTAGCGCAAGCTCTGTGATTGGTCGGCTTGGTAGACGAGTCTGGGCGGGACCGAGAGCCGCGCGAATGGTGCGAGCGATTGTTTACAAGTGTGGAGTCCCGTGAAGGAGCTCCGGATGGAAAGTTTTGTTTTGTGTTTACCTCATAGTTAAAGTTGTTGCACGTCCGCCGGTTCCTGCCACAAAATGAGCGAGTTTGAGTCACTTGTACATCCCGGAAGTGTTCAGGAAAAGCAAAACAGAGGCGAAGAAACTCGACACAGAGGAACATTTACACCTCACTGCCAACTAGCGTTTCGGAAGTGTTAATGCAGACCGACAGAGACAGCAGCAGAAGTATAAATGCACAGCTACGCGCGTTGCATGCGCCGTGGGTTACGCCGGTCACCTGACGCAGAAGTATTAATCAGGCTTAAGGCTGATTTATACTTCTGCGTCAAACGCCAGCGTATGCTACGGCGCTGACGCATAGCCCTTCGCCGTGGCCGTCGGCGTCGCTGACGTGCACCTCTCAAAAAATGTAACTACACGTCGCAACGACGCGTAGCGCAAGCTCTGTGATTGGTCGGCTTGGTAGCGCTGATGAGTCTGGGCGGGACCGAGAGCCGTGCGAATGGTGCGAGCCTGATGGAGCGATTGTTTACAAGTGTGGAGTCCCGTGAAGGAGCTCCGGATGGAAAGTTTTGTTTTGTGTTTACCTCATAGTTAAAGTTGTTGCACGTCCGCCGGTTCCTGCCTCAAAATGAGCGAGTTTGAGCCACTTCTACATTCAGGAAGTGTTCAGGAAAAGCAAAACACCACCGAAGAAACTCGACACAGAGGAGCATTAACACCTCACTGCCAACTAGCATTTCAGAAGTGTTAATGCAGACCAACAGAGACAGCGCGCAGAAGTATAAATGCACAGCTACGCGCGTTGTATGCACCGTGGGTTGTGCCGGTCACTTGATGCAGAAGTATAAACCTGGCTTTAGGCTGCTTTCACACCTGTGAATCGATTCAGTTGTTCCAAAACAGGGATTAAAATTGTTTTATTGTTGCTCTTTGCTCTTGATGCGGTTCGCTTTCACACTGCAAAGTTTCTAAACGGACCGAATGAGCTAAAACAAGTCCCGTGTGAGTAAACTCTCCTCAGATTGGTCAGAGTTTCTATTTTGCAGAGTCCCGCTCAGCTGTCAGGGGAGGTGGTGGTGTTTGACAGGGCGACATGTCTGAAGAGCGAGGAGGGATGCGGTGGGGAGGGGTAAGAAGGGTGCGCGACGAATTTGAGGACCGGGAGAAAGACGCGTGATAACCGGGAGATTATCACTCTTTTACGGGCATCCTGGAGTCTCTGTGCTTTTGCGGGAGACTACCGAAACTTCCGGGAGACTTGGGATGTATGTTGAATGACCTCCTGTCCTACTCGTAATTCTCTCTTCATTTAAACCCCTTTTAAAAATGAGTTTACCATAAAGGTCTCCTTTAACTCTGTCAGATTTACTTATTTATACACTCTAAAGATGCTGGGTTGTTTTTAACCCAGTGTTGGTTCAAATATGGATGAAATAAACAATATTGGGTTAATTTTCATTTTCTATTATATTTAAATTACCCTATTTGACCCAATGGTTGTGTTTGTCCATTTTCGACAAACAATATTGGGATAAAACAACCCTGCATTTTATCATGTGTGTGTAACCGTACTCTCTTTTGCTCTGCGTTGTATAGTAAATGACGAGAGGACACCATTTCCAGTCTGCACAGAGAATGTTATTATGAGATGGGCGGCTTCAGCTCATTACATTAAATGTACACTGTCAACAAAAATAACATTCTACAATATAACTAATTGTTTTTACATCAGTAAATACAACAAATGATTCAAATTAATCTTAAATATGTATTTGTGTGCGTTAATTATGACCAGTGCCAAGTTCAATATGGAACAGGTAGAGCATACCTCCTTAGTTCAAGGTGGAAAAGACCGCTCAAACAATAGTGCAACATGTATGGCTGCTTGGAATATACCACCTTGACGTTAACCCAAAGGGGGAGAAGAGGTGAAACCACTGTCGCTTTGCAGACTCTTTTTACATTAACATTGTGAACACAAAACAGTTTTAAATGAACAGTAAGTAAACAGGAGGAAAATATAGTGAAACCAATAGGCCTGAAATAATCCTGTTACATATGTAGCCCTGTTCACAATACACATGTTTTAAAAGCAGTCAATCAGTATAGTTTCATGATTGGTAATGTCAGGAAATACTAAACACACTACAAACAACCATTATTAATAAAATGAAAACCCAATAGCAGGTGTCAATTTATTGTTAAGTGATTGTGCATATATTTACTGTACATTTGATTGAGTCATTAGTGTATTGATGGCAGTAGACTGCAGTAGCTACACACACAAATAAACACCAGATCCAGCCATATGCTGACACGTCAATCCTTTAACCAGGATTACTTCACTGACTGGTAAGGGATTAAAGTAAATGCAATTAAAAGTCAAGTTTATTTGCTTGTAGTGTGCTGTTCTCTGTGTTGAGGCTTCAGGAGTTTTATTAATAGTTTTCATGAGTTTTTGCTAAAGATTTATATTATCACCGCTGCATTTTCTGGTTTAGTCACAGGAAGTCTTTTTTTAATTATTTGTCGGACAGAATTGTTTCACTTTGAGTTTCAACTCGAAGCTCAATTTTTGACAGTGTCGCTTATTGCATGTATTATTACAATAACAACATTAATAATTATTATTATCTTTATTATTCATTCATTCATTTTCTTTTTGGCCTAGTCCCTTTATTAATCTGGGGTGGCCACAGTGGAATGAACCGCCAAATTATACAGCATATGTTTTACACAGCGGATGCCCTTCCAGCTGCAACCCATCACTGGGAAACATCAATTCACACTCATACACTATAGACAATTTAGCTCACTCAGTTCACCTAGCTCATCGGAGGAAACCTAAGGCAACAGGGGGAGAACATGCAAACTCCACACAGAAAAGCCAACTGACCCAGCTGAGGCTCGAACCACACACACACATATATATATATATATATATATATATATATATATATATATATATATATATATATATATTATTTTTTTTTAATTAATTAATTATATATATATATATATATATATATATATATATATATATATATATATATATA
>NC_141028.1:4235000-4322500 GCF_052040795.2 Danio rerio
CTAGGTCAGTTAAATCAGTTGACTGTTAAAATTCTAAATTTTTAACCCAACTGGTTGAGTTATTAATAAATAACCCAATAAAGGTTAAAAATAATCCAACAAAGCACCAAATATTTTTAACTCAACCATTGGGTTAAATAAATAACTCTGTGGATTCTATTTTAACGATCTTGGTGCAAAGTCCAAAGTGCAGGGCGCAAAAGCATTAAGAGCGTGTCAGAATCCACTTTTGCTATTTTAAGGGACGGAAAAACTAGCTTTGCGCTGTGGCGCATGGTCTAACAGGGTTGAGCTTATTCTCAGAATGAGTTATAGGTGTGTTTTGAGAATAAACCAATCAGAGTCTCTTCTCCCATTCCCTTTAAGAGCCAGTTATGTCGCGCCATGGCGCATTTGCTATTTACATGACGACTTTGTGAGTGGAAAAACTGAGCGCTTAACTAGCGAGAAAAACAGCATCTGCAGCACGAGAATGAGAAATGAGCCTCCTCATTCTTTACTTACACTTTCACTCTCGTGGATAGGGAAACTTCTTGTACGCACAGACATCCATTAGCCTACATAATTAATTTTGTTTGTTATGCACAAAGATTTGTTTTAAAACTATTTCTAAATTCAGTTTAATTTCCAGCAAACAAATAAATGAACAATAATAACGAAGTGTGCTCAAACAACTGAGTTATATCCAAATGCACATGCTGTGCCCCACATGGTCTAAAACCTGACAGGTGGGCAAATCTAGGCTTGCTTTAAAAAAAAAATATATATATATATAAATCTGCATATAATAAATAATACTGCTACAAACAATATCATTATACAAAAGCAAATTGTTATGAATAAACTAAAAAAAAAAAAACAGATGAAGAAGGCATGGAGGTGGTGGTTTTATAATTATGTAGAAAATAATAATTATTGTATGATTTTTCTCCTTTAATTCTTTTTCATCTGCAAAGATATTTGCGTATTGCTGTACATCCTGGGTGTTTTAAGCAATGTGTAAATGAGGCGCACAACTAACACACTCTGCGCTGGACTTTAGACCTTATCTTATCTGGTCTATTGAACAGTCTATTTTAGTTCCCGTAAAATAGCAACGCGTCAGCGATGCGCCTCAACACGCCTCCTTTTTTTGCCCGTAACGCCTATGGGCGCACATAAGCGCAAATGCATTTGCTCCCTGCTGAAAAATCCAGCTTAAACCAGCCTAGGCTTGGTTGACTAGGCTGGTTTTAGAGGGGTTTTGGCCATTTCCAGGCTGGTTTCCAGCTATTTCCAGCCTGGTATTAACTGGTCAGGCTGGAAAATGACTAGCTAAATCCAACTAAAGCCAGCTTGACCAGCCTGGTTTAAGCTGGATTTAGCTGGTTTTGGCTGGGCTCCCAGCCTGGCTATGCTGGTCAAGCTGGTTTTAGCTGGACATCACCCAGCCTGACCAGCTAAGACCAGGCTGGAAATGGCTGGAAACCAGCCTGGAAGTGGCCAAAACCCCTCTAAAACCAGCCTGGTCGACTAGCTAAAACCAGCCAACCAGCCTAGGCTGGTTTAAGCTGGATTTTTCAGTAGGGCTATTTAAACAGGGTGCTGCAACAAATCAAAACGACACTTGCGTCAAGCTGAAACTAGCAAACAACATTTGTCACGCCTTGCGTCAGGTGTAGGATAGTGGCCAATGTTTTTTAGTGTATGTTAGCCACACCCAATACCTCAGACAGACGTAATCTGAGAATTGGACTCAAAACAACCAGGAAATGCATTTTCAGATTTCAGTTAAAGATTACAAGGACAAACCTCACAGAATAATCGTTCACCACAAAACTAGCAACTTGAGCTAACAAAATCAACATGGTAAGTTTTGATTTCATATGTCCTTTAATAATGTATTGTTGTTATCATATTGATGTTTAAATCCTGCGGCTGTGTTTCTCCACAGAGCACACTTCATGGACGTTCAGTCACGAGCGCAACAGAAGCTTCGCTGCGTTTCCCATCATGCAGAATCACAGCCGTGACGTTACGGTGTCTTTATGGCTCAGATCACGCCACTTAAACGGCCTGGTCCTCCAGCTCCAGCACGACAATCAACCCTACCTCACTTTATTTCTGAAAAACGGCTCATTGTATATATCAATATACAGCTCCATCAGAAGAGCCTCTGACTTCCTGACCAATGGGGAGAAGCTCTTCATGTCCATTAAAACAGAGCCGGGAGTTATATTATTTAACCAAACGCAGCGGATTCCTATGATCTACAGTGGTTTCGAGGTGCAAGTGGGAGATGTTGTGTATCTCGGTGGTCTTCCTGAAGGAGAGAACTCTGCGCTGTGGGGAGGATATTTCAAAGGCTGTTTGCAGGACGTCCGAATCGACGACACACAACTGTTCATGTACTCCGGCAGCATCAGCCAGAAGCCACAACACGCTAATTACTTACCCAGAAACTCATCCAATGTGCTGGAGGGCTGCGTGGGGGACCAGACGTGCAAGGTCAGACTGATGGAAGTATTAGACAAATACTGTAAAAAGTGATTAGCTGACTTTACATTTAGAAATAACGAGTAAACATTTTGCTTTTGAACTGATTAGTTGACTTCAGCAACGTAAGTAAACCTTCATGATTGCTTTGCAAAGTTTTGCTTTTTTGCAAAAGTTGCCTTTAAAGCATTAGCAGACTTTAACAAAGTGAATAAAACCTTTGCTTTGAAGTAATTAGTTGATTTTTAAAAAAAAGAAAGTAAACCTGTTGCTTTTAAAGCGATTAGTTAACTTAAAAAAGTGAGTAAACTTGTTGATTTTAAAGCGATTATTTGACTTTACTTATTAAAAGTGAGTAAACCTGTTGATTTTAAAGTGATTAGTTGACTTTTTTAAAGTCATTTAATCGCTTTAAAATCAGTAGGTTTACTCACTTTTTAAAGTCAACTAATCGCTTTAAAAGCAACAGGTTTACCCATTTTTTAAAGCGATTAGTTGACTTTAAAAAAAGTGAGTAAACCTGTTGCTTTTAAAGTCAAATTTTACTCAGAAAAAGTGAGCAAACGTGTTGCTTTTAAAGCGATTAGTTGACTTTAAAAAAGTGAGTAAACCTGTTGCTTTTAAAGCGATTAGTTGACTTTAAAAAGTGAGTAAACCTACCAACTAATCGCTTTAAAATCAACAGGTTTACTCACTTTTTAAAGTCAACTAATCGCTCTAAAATCAACAGGTTTACTCACTTTTTTAAGTCAACTAATCACTCTAAAATCAACAGGTTTACTCACTTTTTTAAGTCAACTAATCGCTTTAAAATCAACAGGTTTACTCACTTTTTTAAGTCAACTAATCGCTTTAAAAGCAACAGGTTTACTCACTTTTTTAAGTCAACTAATCGCTTTAAAATCAACAGGTTTACTCACTTTTTTAAGTCAACTAATCGCTTTAAAAGCAACAGGTTTACTCACTTTTTTAAGTCAACTAATCGCTTTAAAATCAACAGGTTTACTCACTTTTTTAAGTCAACTAATCACTCTAAAATCAACAGGTTTACTCACTTTTTTAAGTCAACTAATCGCTTTAAAATCAACAGGTTTACTCACTTTTTTAAGTCAACTAATCGCTTTAAAATCAACAGGTTTACTCACTTTAAGTCAACTAATCGCTTTAAAATCAACAGGTTTACTCACTTTAAGTCAACTAATCGCTTTAAAATCAACAGGTTTACTCACTTTTTTAAGTCAACTAATCGCTCTAAAATCAACAGGTTTACTCACTTTTTTAAGTCAACTAATCGCTTTAAAATCAACAGGTTTACTCACTTTTTTAAGTCAACTAATCGCTTTAAAATCAACAGGTTTAACCACTTTAAGTCAACTAATCGCTTTAAAATCAACAGGTTTACTCACTTTTTTAAGTCAACTAATCGCTTTAAAATCAACAGGTTTACTCACTTTTTTAAGTCAACTAATCCCTTTAAAATCAACAGGTTTACTCACTTTTTTAAGTCAACTAATCGCTCTAAAATCAACAGGTTTACTCACTTTTTTAAGTCAACTAATCGCTTTAAAATCAACAGGTTTACTCACTTTTTTAAGTCAACTAATCGCTTTAAAATCAACAGGTTTACTCACTTTTTTAAGTCAACTAATCGCTTTAAAATCAACAGGTTTACTCACTTTTTTAAGTCAACTAATCGCTTTAAAATAAACAGGTTTACTCACTTTTTTTAAAGTCAACTAATCGCTTTAAAATCAGCAGGTTTACTCACTTTAAGTCAACTAATCACTTTAAAATCAGCAGGTTTACTCACTTTTTTTAAGTCAACTAATAGCTTTAAAATCAACTGGTTTACTCAGTTTTTTAAAGTCAACTAATCGCTTTAAAATCAGCAGGTTTACTCACTTTTTAAAATCAACTAATCGCTTTAAAAGCAACAGGTTTACTCACTTTTTAAAGCGATTAGTTGACTTTAAAAAAAAGTGAGTAAAGCCTGTTGCTTTTAAAGCGATTAGTTGACTTTACTTTGAAAAAGTGTAGGTGTAATTGACTTTGTAAGGTAGGTGTAAATACCTGTAAGTGAGTGCTGGCTTCTGAGAGTCTTTCACTTTTACATTCTCTCAGGTTTTTGACTGATTTATTTGTGTGTGTTTGCAGATGAAGCCGTGTCTGAACGGAGGGAAGTGTCAGGTCATCTGGAATGACTTTATGTGCCTCTGTCCGCTTAACTTCTCTGGAAAGACGTGTGAAACTCGTGTCTGGTGTGTTAGCGACCCCTGTGACCCCAGGACTCGGTGTGTGGATTTACCTGACGGTTATGAGTGTGAGTATAAGAGTCATTAGTGACTGGATAACAATTAATTGCATTTCGTCTTCACCTTCTGAGGTACTTTATTAGAGAATTTAAAAATGTCCACAGTGGCCTCTCCTACTGCAGCAAACTCTTGATGAAGGGCGAGGCAGTGGCGCAGTAGGTAGTGCTGTCGCCCCACAGCAAGAAGGTCGCTAGTTCGAACCTCGGCTCAGTTGGCGTTTCTGTGTGGAGTTTGCATGTTCTCCCTGCCTTTGCGTGGGTTTCCTCCGGGTGCTCCGGTTTCCGCCACCGTCCAAAGACATGCGGTACAGGTGATTTGGGTAGGCTAAATTGTCGGTAGTGTATGAGTGTGTGTGTGAATGTGTGTGTGGATGTTTCCCAGAGATGGGTTGCAGCTGGAAGGGCATCCGCTGCGTTAAAAACTTGCTGGATAAGTTGGTGGTTCATTCCGTTGTGAATAATAAAGGGACTAAGCCGACAAGAAAATGAATGAATGAATGAATGAATGTTTGGATGAATCTGTGCTTTATTGATGTTTTTATTATAATTTTTGCAGACATAAAAAAACAAAGAAGAGATAGACAAACCCGTCATGTAACAATAATCTGTACAAAAAGTAAAATAAAGCATGAAACCAGGGAAAATGGCAACATATATGACCTACAAAAAGACGGATGGATGTAAAGAGAAAAAAAAAAACAGCAACTTACAACTCTTTAGAAATGAAACATTAGTCCTTATGTTGTGTTTGAATTTTTTTTTTTTGCAGAGGTCAGAGGTGGCAAAGCTAATTCTTTCCAAATGTAAAGTGGTAAAATCAGTCAGAAAAGAGAGGCCTAACATTTTTCTTCCAATTGAATGATGTTTTATGCAATTGGAAGGTGACTTGGATGATGTCACGTGACCTGGATGATACATTGGGGTACATTTTGCTCAAACAAAGTGGGGTCAGATACATCCTGTGCATAATTGTATAGTTTTGTTCAACTGTTGTATTACTGGAAAGGGTAATGAGAGTATTCAGGCATATAGTCTCCCACTGATCCACATTAAAATTAGATTCCAAATCTCTTTGCCACACATCAGAGCTCGAAATTGCGACCATTTTGGTCGCATATGCGCCTGAAATTCTATTTATGCGACCTCAAAATATATTTGGGAGCATAAGTGCGAGTGCTTAAAATTGTTGTGTGCGACCAGTTTTTACTGCAATATGCTCACCACTTGTGCGGATTCAAGACACATTCACGCAGAATGCATCTCTAAGCTCTTTGTCTGCACTTGAAACGCAGCGCTCAGGAATGGTTTACAACTGTTGTCATGTCAACTTGCTGCAGTAAACAAAGCCAAGTCCATAATGCTTGCCCCGCCTTTGCGCTCTTCTTATTGGCCCACCACTGCTCTAGCTCTGAACACGAATGATTGGTTAATATCAGCTGTCAATCACTCAGTCAGTGCCTTCTGGCTTGGGATGACAGGGAGAGCTACTACCGCGAAAAACTGTAAAGCGCTGAAGAAGAAAATGAAGATAACACTGACAGATTTTGTTTTAGAAACCATGGCATCTGAAGTTACAAATATTGACACATCTTACTAGTGATCATGTGCTGAATGTTAATCCACCATCTACACTTTTCCAAGAGTGGATAAAAGACTTCCGTTTGCTTCAAGTCCGCTATAAAAAGTCTGTGGGATGGAATCTTCAGGTAACTGTTTGCCACACAGCATATAATCGCCAGATATCTGTCACTTGCACGGCAGACAGCATATGCCAAATTCAACACCACGTACACCATCGCAAACGGGCTTACACTGAGTAAACTAACATCGTTACTCATAAAAAGACCGGTATTACTATTAACATGATGTATGCATATAATAAGGTACAGTACATGTCAAAAGCATCAGTGCAATATCAGACAGCACCCGTGAGAACTGCACAGTTATACCATTAACAGATTCATTCATGTCAAGCAGTGTGTGCAGGGCCGGTGAGCGCTCTGTGTACCTTTTAGTCACTCAGTTATGTTATAAAAATCTATTTTCTTGTGATAACGGGATTTCGTTGAGACATATTTTCCTTACGCCTGCATATATATATATATATATATATATATATATATATATATATATATATATATATTGCTTGTTAGCTTGATTACTGTTGATTTCAAATGCAATAAATATGTTTGTATAAAACTTGTAGTAACGGTGCTCATAATTGGTGGGTGCGACTAGATTTTGGCTGATGCGCCTACATTTTTAGGAGCACCGGTGCTACCAAGCAAAAAGGTTAATTTGGAGCCCTGCACATTTTTAGGTGCCAATAGACTTCTTTGAAAAACATTTAAAATCTTTCTGACCTCAGACTTTTAAATTGATTTCTTCTGCCGAACACATCTCTGCCTAGCGTCTGCAGTCTTGAAACTCTGCTGTATTCACATTCAGTTTTTGACAGAGCAAATGACTACACTAGCTAAATCCAATGTTTTGTGTTCACTCCAGGTTTAGCCAACGCCACATTTGAAAACAACGCCCTGAAGTTCAGCGCAAACGGCTCATTTTTTGAGCCTGTGATGAGAATTTCAATGGATCTGCGGACGCGAGAAGAAAACGGGACCATTTTACGCTCCTCCAATGGAATCGAGTTCTTCTGCATGGGGCTACTAAACTCCTCCATCATCGTGAAGTTTCGTGATAGTAATAGTCTTGAAGTTCACGCTTTCATCAGCGACGTCACCGTTTCTGATGGAGAATGGCATAAAGTGGAGCTCTATGCATCCAGCTCGAGAATATCAGCGTTTCGTTGGCACATGTCAATTGATGGAAATCCTGCAGGATTCAGTCTCTCTCCTGCTGGAAATGTAGACTTTTTTAACTCCTCCACTGTGATGCTGGCAGAAAACTACACTGGGTGTTTGGGCGAAGTGCGCATCGGTGGAGTTCACCTATCATTTTTCGGACCTCTAAATGAAGAGGCGCCACAAAAAACTCAATTCATCCGAATCGGTGGGATGCTGGAGCCTCATTTAGGATGCATTGGATCTCCTTTATGTCTTTCCGAGCCCTGCCTGAATAATGGCACGTGCACGGATCTCTTTAATCTTGCCGTGTGTAAATGTGCTCCAGGATGGACCGGCGAGCGCTGCCAGGAGAATATTGACGAATGTGGAGAGCAGCCCTGTGTTCAGGGGTCCTGTCAGGATCTGCTGGGGGATTATGAGTGCCGGTGTCCGGTTGGATTTGGTGGGAAGAACTGTGATGTGGAGGTGGACCAGTGCAAGGATCATCAATGCGAGAATGGAGGGTCATGTGTGGCTACTGTCAGCGGATACACGTGTGTTTGTTTGCCTGGACACACAGGGCCATACTGCCGGTGAGTCTGAACAATGACTAAAGATATACAATTAAAGTCAGTTGGGTTATTAACCCTCCTGAATCATTAGCCCCCTGTATATTTTACTATATTTATACTATACAATTTCTGTTTAATGGAAAGAAGTTCTAAACATAATAGTTTTAATAACTTATTTCCAGTGTTGGGCAGTAGCGTCGCTACAAGTAGTGACGCTACTAGCTTAACTACATTCTCAGTAGCGTGATGTTAGCGTCGCTACTTTCTAAATCAAATAGTTTTTCAGTAGCAAAGCTATTTTATTAGTCAAGTAGCGCAGTCGCGTCCACACAAGCTTCATTTACCAATCACGGATCAATAAGTGATGCACCGACATTCACAGAGCTGTGAGGCCAGTGTCTAGCCGAAGAAAGTAAATCCATTTGAAAGGGAGACGGATGATTTCTTCTTCTTCCTGTTTTACGGTGTTCGACAACAAACTTTTTGGTGCGTTACTGCCACCTCTGGTGAAACTTGCTTGATGGAAAGATGACTGAGGGAGCGGAGTTATTACTAAAGCAGGATTCCTTGTGACCATACCTAGAGAAGTACATGCTAAGATGCAATAACTTAATTTCTGCACCACATTGAACTGTTTACTTATTGAACTGTACATACCCACTGCATATGGGCATTTGTAATTATGTACACACCCACTATACATATACACTGTAATCATGCTTATTTATCTGCATACTACTGATTATTAATAGCAACCTGCACATATATTCATATATTGTAACATATACACTTGTAATCATGTTTATCTATCTGCACACTACTGATTATTAATAGCAACCTGCACATATATTCATATATTGTAAAACCGTTCATAGCTTATCCAACCTGTATATAATGCTCATAGTACATCCATCCCATCTGTAAATATCACCATAGTTTTCTATAACTGCACGTTATAACTTAATCCTGTATCCTGCACTTGCTGCTATTGCACTGCTGGTTAGACCTAAACTGCATTTCGTTGCATTGTACTTGTACATGTGTAATGACAATAAAGTTGAATCTAATCTAAATATATATATATATATATATATATATATATATATATATATATATATATATATATATATATATATATATATATATCTATCTATCTATCTATCTATCTATCTATCTATCTATATCTATATCTATATCTATATCTATATCTATCTATCTATATATATATATCTATATATATATATCTATATCTATATATATATATCTATATATATCTATATATATATATATATATATCTATATATATCTATATATATATATCTATATATATATCTATCTATCTATATATATATATCTATATATATATCTATCTATATATCTATCTATCTATCTATCTATCTATCTATCTATCTATCTATCTATCTATCTATCTATCTATCTATCTATCTATCTATCTATCTATCTATCTATCTATCTATCTCTAATATATATATATATATATATATATTATCAAAAGTATTTCCCTTTACTATAAATTACTATAGTATTTTAAATGTGTAACACCTGGTTTTATTTAATTTTTTGTTTTTGCTGTTATATACTATAATGTGTTTCTGTTTAGTACAGCATATTATTTACAGTAAATAATTTAACTGAACTATTCTGCTTCATATGTTTCATTGACAGATTTATTGATCACTAGGATAGAATTGACTTGGATTAAAGTTGCCTCGATTTAAAAATAAAAATTGTAAAAATAGCTTGGATGTAGCTAAGCTACTTTTGCCATGTAGCTTTTAGCTTAGCTTGCTACATTTCCCAGGGAATGGCTTTGGTGTAGTTAAGCTACATTTTAAGTAGAGTAGCTAATAGCTTAGCTCACTACATTTGTCAAGTTGCTTGCCCAACACTGCTCATTCATAATAACTGATCTATTTTATCTTTGCCATGATGACAGTAAATAATATTTGACTAGATATTTTCAAAATACTTGTACTTGGCTTAAAATGACATTTAAAGGCTTAACTAGGTTAAGTATGCAGGTTAGGGTAATTAGGCAAGTCATTGTATAACAGTGGTTTGTTCTGTAGACTATCCAAAACGAATATTGCTCAAGGGGGGCTAATAATATTGACCTTAAAATGGTTTTAAAGGTTTTTGGAAATGTTTACAAAATGCTGTCAAAAATGCCAAAGATCGTTTGGGAAACATTTAAAAAGAAAAAAATAAATAAATTCACAAGAGGCTGAATAATTTAGTGTGAAATTTTCAGGACTTTGCACTTAGAAACACCCTTAAAAGTAAATGAAACACAACTCCCATGGTTCCACACTCATCCACTGTCCTCCGTCAGATGGCGGTTTCCTCCTCGTGAGTGTGATGTGGATCTGCAGTGTGAGAATGGAGGCGTTTGCAGTGAAGGATCATGGGGAGCCAACTGTACCTGCAGACCAGGATTCACTGGAGTCAGGTGACATCACATGACCACATCACAACCCCACTCTTCAAGATAAATATCCATCATTTAGCAGTTTTCTGTATTTCGGCATTGATGTTTTTATTTTTATATATTCTTTTTTTGTTTTGAAGGGGACGGGGTCTTGTCTACCTTCTTTTTTGTCCTCGGCTGATAACATGCCTGAATCTGCATTTATTTATTTACAATTTCCATTGCACTGCAATTTTTCCACCATCTATCTAGATATTTCCTATTAATGATGTCACACGTCTAATTTCATTTAGAAATTCCATTTTTATCTGTTTTAACTTGTTTTTGTATTCTGTTTAAATGGTTAAAATTGCAATACTGTATGGTATTGTTAAGGTTTTAACACTATTACTGCTTATCGATACCACTTATCAGTTTGGTACTCTAACAGTTCTCTTATCAGTACTTTTTGTAGTGTTTTTTTAATGAAAACAACAAAATTAACAACAATTTATTTTATTATTATGTTTTAATGTAAAATAAAACAAAACCAATAATTGGTAAACAAACAAATATTTTTTTTCCTGTAAAAGATTGTACAATGGTTTGAAGGAAAATGACTCTCACTTTTTAACCATCTTCTGGAGAAAAATCAACATCTTTGACTTTTCTGGCAGAAGTCAGGATCTTTCTTGGTTTGTTGTGCTCCCTGCAGTTGAAAATACCCTCTTTGAGTTGCAAAATGCAGTTAAATGAGATGATGTTTATGATTTTTAATGAACACATTCACATGAGTTAACAGTGTTTTGGGTTTTAACTGTGTAACAGTTTTAGAGCATCTTGCAATGTAAAAATAAGCTGTTTCTTTATAATTTATTAATAAGTACAGTTTATTATTAGGCTATT
This sequence comes from Danio rerio, assembly GCF_052040795.2. Taxonomy (NCBI): domain Eukaryota; kingdom Metazoa; phylum Chordata; class Actinopteri; order Cypriniformes; family Danionidae; genus Danio; species Danio rerio. Next base: position 4,246,476 of record NC_141028.1, read on the forward strand.
TATAGTCTATATTTGTAAACACAGCTGATGTAAAAGTATTTTTATTTTTTAAGATTTATTTAGGCTACTGCAGAAGAAATACTGTTTTCATTGTAACTGAATGTGTGTGTTTGTTTAACTATTAATATTACACTAATTTAGGTGATTGACTGCTGACATTTAGATTTACATTTAGTCATTTAGCAGACCCTTTTATCCAAAGCGACTTACAAATGAGGACAAGGAAGCAATTTACACAACTATAAGAGCAACAATGATTAAGTGCTGTAGGCAATTTTCAGGTATGTGAAGTGTAAGACGCAATGCATTAGTGATGTAAGTTTTTTTTTTTTTTTTTTGTAGTAGTACAGTTAGCGGTGGAGCCAGAGAGGCAATTGCAGACTAGGAAGGGAAGTGGAGACTAAATAGAGTTTTTAGTTGTTTCTTGAAGACAGCGAGTGACTCTGCCGTTCTGATGCAGTTAGGGAGTTCATTCCACCAACTGGGCAGATTGAACGCGAGCGTTCGGGAAAGTGATTTCTTCACTCTTTGGGATGGAACCACGAGGCGATGTTCATTCACAGAACGCAAGTTTCTGAAGGGCACATAAATCTGCAGAAGTGAGAGCAGATAAGAAGGAGCAGAGCCAGAAGTCACTTTGTAGGCAAACATCAGAGCTTTGAATTTGATGCGAGCAGCAACTGGCAGCCAGTGCAAACGGATGAGCAGCAGAGTGACGTGTGCTCTTTTAGGTTCATTAAAGACCACTCGTGCTGCTGCGTTCTGGAGCAGCTGAAGAGGTTTGATAGAGTTAGCTGGAAGCCCGGCTAGTAGACAGTTGCAATAGTCCAGTCTGGAGAGAACAAGAGCTTGAACAAGGAGTTGAGCTGCATGTTCAGATAGGAAGGGTCGGACCTTTCTGATGTTATAGAGTGCGAATCTGCAAGATCGAGCAGTTCTAGAAATGTGGTCAGAGAAGTTTAGCTGGTCATCAATCGTTACTCCAAGGCTTTTCACCATTTTTGATGCAGTAATGGTTGCCCCATGACATAAAGATGTGGATGATGTAATGTTGCAGTTAGTAGCAGTCAAAAACTTTTTATTACATTGCATTGCTGTAGCCCGATTGCCTGCATTTCCGCTTATACAAGAAAACAACTTGCTGCGTTTGTTGCAACGGGCATTGTGGCTGTCCACTGAGGAAATACAACCCGTTTGGTTCTCTCCATAAGCTGGTTCACACGGGTCTGTGTGCGCTTAGTGCGAGCCTCCGCTGAGTGCGTGCGCACAGCCGAGAACTGTGAAGGCTTTTACAAGTGATGCTCTCGCCAGAAACACGAGCATTTATCATGAGATGCCAACTGTGCAGACGAATATCAAATATCGCAAATTAGAAAAGGTTGGTCAGTTAAATTATGCTACTGTGTGTAATGTCTATTCAGCAATAACTCTCCAGTACCGATAGCAGAACTGTTAACGTCAGAGCTTATCGATTCTTCGGTCTTTTATAATGTAGCACCGATACCGATAAAGTACAGTTTTGTTACCCATCCCTATCTAAGATCATGTCAAATCGATTTAAATCAGGAAACGTGTAAACTAGATGAACTAAAATAAAGAAGTAAAGCAATAAGATAAATTGAAATCTGCACTTAATTATTTAAACCCTTTCCACATTATATAATTTTTTCAATTGTAATATTGTAAGGTCATGTCGAATAATTGAAGTCCGGAAACTTATTTAATAATACAATGATTTTTAAATTTAGTTTTTTACACAAACACTTTCAATCAATAAGTACTGTACATCTCTAAACACAATAAGAAATCTGCATTAGCTTATTTAAAGAACTTCCATTGCATTTCAATTCAAATTGTCATACAGGTGTGTGTGTGTGTGTGTGTGTGTTGTTCTGCAGGTGTGAGCTGGATATAGACGAGTGTGTGTCCGAGCCGTGTCTGAACGGAGGCTCATGTGTGAACAGACACAATCTCTACTTCTGTGAGTGTTTGCCGGACTTCAGTGGAGAAAACTGTCAGATTACTGTGAGTTTCTACTTCCCATTCCCCTTTAGTCTTCAGGACTTCAATTGCACCCAGTTTACTCAGAATAGATTTTAAAGTATTACTGATCTATAAATCCCTAAATGGCCTAGGAGCTCAATACATCACAGATATGCTCACTGAATACAAACCCAACAGATCACTCAGATCATATAAACTAGAAATTCCAAGAGTTCAGTCAAAGCAGGGTGAATCCACCTTCAGCTACTAACAGCGCCCCCCGCTGCTGGAATGAGCTTCCAGAAATGATCAGATGTGCTCCAACATTACGCACATTCACATCAAGACCGAAACACATCTGTTTAGCCAACCCAGGCTCAGTGTGGAAACGTAGCCCCGCGGACGTTTCTGGAGGCCGCGTAATACGTCCTGGGAGGTATGTATTTTTGCGGCTTTTGTTTTCGCGAATCCGCGAGAGGCCGCTGTGCTGCGCTTTTTTGCGTCTCGAACGCCTCTCGGGAGCGCGCGCCATTCGCACCGGCGCTGTTCTCGTGCGAAAAGCCGTCGGAGGCCGCTGTCAAGCGACCGTCAGTCCGACTGTCAGACTGAATGACTGAACGATCGATTGGGCGGCCAGCCAATCGGCCGACCCAGCCACCCTCCTCCTCCTCCTTCCCTAAACCCAAGCCATGATTTACAAAAGCCGTCCAGAAAGAAAAGCAAAAGCTCTCGTCCAATTTTGACCGCTTTTTCAGATTTCGCCGCATTCTCGGCCCGTCACAAACTCGTTCGCTTTTATTTTTTTGGATTCTGTTTTTCATCTTACCTGATTTCCGGAAGTGCTCTTCCCCGGACTTGAACCCGGTCGTCGTCCTCCTCCGGGCCTCCGCTCCGCCGCCGCTAAGCGGACAAACAGGTTGCGGCGGGAAAGCCCTCCACACGGAGGTGAGTAAGCCGTCACAGCCAGCCGCCCCGTAGCGTTCGCTCGAAAAAACGAAATGCGACCATACGTACCTCCGGCCACGTAAATCGCGGTCTCCAGAAACGTCCGTGGGGCCACGTTTTCAGAATGAGCTTGGGTTGTGTTTAGCTGTGCCTTTACTGATTGCGCACTGTGCTACGACCCACAGATCACACTATTATGTCCTTATTTTTCATTCTCTAAAACCTGTTTAACACATTTTTAATCATTGTCTATTTCTTATTCTTCTTTCATTCTTGTTTATGGAAAGCACTGTAAAATACAATGTTTAAACACATTGTGTATAAGATGTGCTATAGATATAAACTTGCCTTGCCTTGTTTAGAAGCAGCTTCAGCAGGAGCTATGGCCGTGGCTGCTGCTTCTGGTCCCGCTGGCGGGTCTCTCCGTACTGCTGGCGGCTCTGGCTCTGCTCTGCCTGATCTTCAGCGCCCGGATGAAGCGCCGCTCGGAGGGAACATACAGCCCCAGCCGGCAGGAGGCAGCAGGAGCACGAATGGAGATGGGCAGCGTGCTGAAGGTGCCTCCGGAAGAGAGACTCATCTAACACACACACACACACACACACACACAACATCAAATTAGACCATTTCAGAAGGACATCAGCAAGCAGAACATGCCTTCTATGTAAAAACTGATGGAGAAAACACTGAAAGCATGACTGCTGGAGATATATAGAAGAAAAAACATGCAAAATATGATTCTCTTATTCAGTGAACTTGTCTTGTTTGATACTGGAAATGTAAATACTTTTACACCAAGATACATTTATTTGAGAGGAAAAATTATTTACAGTATGAAGTTTAATTTACTGAAAACGTATCAAGTATTAATTAAAAATATACATGTTTTCTTATTTAAATAATTAAATCAAGCTTCTTATTTTTTTTTAAGTTGCACAAGATTCAGCCTGATGGTTTATTATTATCATTTTTTTATGGGTTTTCACCTTTATTATGATGTAGGACAGAGGAGATTTTAGACAGGAGCACATTGGGAGCAGAGAGAGGGGGAGGATCGGCAAAAGACCTCAAGCGGGGAATCGGACTCAGGTCGCCGTGAGCACTTCTGTGCTATACATGTCGGCGCACAGTACCACTAGGCTATAGTTGCCGACTGGCCTGATGGTTTGAAGTCAGTTTAATGTGTTCAACCTAAAAACTATTTGAAAAGCAGCAACTTGTTTCTTGAGTTCATAAAATTTCACACATTTCTAATAGAAAACAAGACAAAAACACTAAGCTAGAAAATCATTTTCTTTGCAGTGTTTGAAAACTGTGACCACTGTCTGAATTAATGAATTATAATTTATTCATAATTTTCAGACTGGAATGAAACTGAAAAGCACAAGCCTGTTTCAAGCCACAGATATTTACATGTAGAAATTCCAAGAAGACAGACCGCAAGTTAATGATTTATATTCAGCAATCTCGAAAACAAAGAAGGGCTTAAATGTAAAAAACCCTTAATGTGTCCTCAAATACTAAAACCCTGATATTAAATGATCAACATATGCCATATTGCCATATGCAACAAATGCTATATTCAACATATGCCATATTGATGATGCAGAATTTTATACAGGCAAGCAGATGAGCTCAGAATATGATCACATATTAGACTTAAAAAAAAAAGCTCAAATAAACTGAAAAGAAAAAAAAGAATACACCTCAAAATTGAGAATTGGTTTTTAAATTAAACGCCGAGAATTAACTTGTTTTGAGAAAAAAATAAAAGATTTTGAGAGTAAAGTTGGATCTTGAGAATAAAATGTTAAGAATAAACTTAAATTATGTAAAAGTTTAAATTGTTGAGAATAAATTTAGTACATTTTAAGAATGAACTTATTTTTTAGAAAAAAGTTTCAATTAAATGTTGAGAATACACTTGTTTTAATTTGAGAATAAAGTTGGATTTTTTGAGAAATCTTTGAGAAAACGTTAATAAAAGTCATTGCATTTTAAGAACAAACTTTTATTTTGAGAAGAAATTATAAAATCAGAGTAAAGTTGCATTTTGAGAAAAAAGTATAAGAATAATTTTTGAGAATACATTTATTTTGTGAAATACATACCCTTTTTTAAAATAAAGTTGGATTTTGAAAAAAAAAATTTAATTTATGAGAATACTCCAAGAAAAAAAAAACTCAAATTTGAGAAAAAACGTAATAAAATGTGAATAATGTCATCACATGTCAAGAATAAATTTGTTCTGAGAAGAAAATATTACATGTTTGAGAAAGTTGGATTTTGAGGGAAAAAAATCTAAAATTTTGAGAGAAAAAGTTCAATTTAATTAAACGTTGAGACAAGCTTTAAAAATAACCTTGTTTTAAGAAAACAATAGCAAATTTTTTTTGAAAATTTTTGTGAAAGAAAAAGTTAATAAAATATTATGAATAAAGTCATTAAATGTCAACAATAAATATGTGTTTCGAGAAGAAAATATAAATTGGATTTTTAAAAAAAATTGAGAAAAAGTTTAAATTAAATGTTGAGACAAACTTTGGGAATATTAAATAATGTTAAATATAATGTTTAAAAATATACCCGTGTTTTGAGGAAAAACATGTAAAATCTTGAGAAAAGTTTCAATAAATTGTCGTATTTCCAGAATATAATTTTAATGTGCGTAAACTGTAATTTCGAAGTATTTCACATTACTTTTCATTTGTAATCAAAAAATCCATCTCAGAAGGGAATGACATTCAGGGAAAAGGCTGAATACATTATATTTTTGGCAAAATACATCTTGATCATTTTACAAAAAAGTATTTTTGACACCTTACAAATGTGGGTCAAAAATGTCCCAAACATGAAATAGTTGATTTTTTTAATAATCGTATTGCATATTTGAGTTATTTAACGTGTTGTATGAATGTAAGCAAATACAATTTGTATGCTGAAATGAAAGTAAACCTAACCAATCAAGATTTATTGTAAATGTTTTACCAAAAGTTCTAAACTAAATTTTGTCCTACCAAATATCACTGATCTTACCGTATTAAGCCAAATTATCTAACATATTTTGACGTACTGTGCTCTTATTTTGCATAGTTAATAAGGTGTAATTGAATTAGATCTTTTAATATCAGGTCTACATGAGTATTTATTACACACCTGATAAAATATCATGATTACAATGATTTCAGTGATAGGAAGGTGTTGTTTTATACAATATAGAAGCTCTGGACACCAGAAATATTTTGTTTTCTGTGATATGCTTACACTTTTTGTGAAATACCTTTTTTTTTTTTTGCTTAATTCCAATGAGAACAATGATGGTTTGATCCCTAAATGCCACAATGCCATTAATCAGAGCCATCAGGGTTTCATTGAAAAGATTAATTACATGTGGTGAAAGAAAGATGTTACTGTATGTAAATGAGCATATCATTATATATTTTCCTCATGTATGATTTATATCCCTGAGACAAACGCTGAAGCTAAAATTGTCATATTTAATTAATGATTGTATAGAAGAGAGATTTATATTAAACATGGCCATATTATTGTCCATGGTGTTTTATATGTTAAAAGACTTTTTAGGCAGATTTTGAAATATATTTTATATAAAATTTGGCTGAAGCATACACTGTGTGCCTTGCTTATATACCCAAAAAAGTTATGAAATTTATATTTTCAGAATCTACATTTTATTTCCTTTATTTCGTTGAAATTGTCAATGTTTTGAGACATTTTAAGTTGATCAAATGATTTAACAGATACATCACAACCATGAATAAATTAAAAATCCAGATGTTTCTTTTCCAGTATAAATACTGTCTGTTTTTATTTTATTTTTTTTATTCTGAATGTTTTTCTGTATACACAATGTCAGTATTTAAGTTTTTTTAAAGTCTGTATTTTAGATTTTTAAAAATACAAAAAAATTCAGTATGAATACTGTCAGTATTAGATTAAAAAACACCATTTCCCCCCTGTATATTAGATTTTTTTATGTATAAACACTGTCAGTATTGTTTTTCTAAACACAAATATTTTCTCAGTATAATGTTAGTTATTTTTTATATATATTTTTAGCTGTATAAACACTGCAAATATTTGATTTGTTTAAAATCTCAATGTTTTTTTTCTGCATAAACACTGTCAGTATTTTATTTTTTAAAACACAAATGTTTTTTTCAGTATAATGTCAGTATTTGATAAAAACCCCAATTATTTTTTCCACTGTCAGTATTAGATAAAAAAAATAACTTTTTCTGTCCAAACACTCAGTATTGTTTGAAACATAAATGTTTTCTCCGTATAATCAAAGAGCATAGAATCACAGAGGCGAACCTCTAGTGCAATTTGTGAAACAGGCACTAGAGGGCGCGGCGGCCATTTTGGAATGAAAACTCGAATAGAACCACAGCATATTATAAGACTGTAAAAAAACTATTAAAAGTGCTGATGATTGTGTGTATCTCAGCTTTAATGCACTTTTTAAATGAAAAAATAAAAGGCAAAGCAGCTGCTTGCCATAGCGACGGCAATAAGATCCAAATTCAATCGCTTTTACTTCAAAATGACGTAATCCGGGGCTGTTGCTGGGCGCTGCTGTTGCAATGGAACATTCTATTGAGTGTCACATCTTGGTCATTCTAAGCTCTTTGGTATTATGTCAGTTTTTGATGAAAAAAAAAACAATTATTTTTCCCCCTGTATAAGTACTGTCAATGTTTGATTTAAAAAAAAATTGTTTTTTTTCTGTTCAAATACTGTCAATATTGGATTAAGAAACAATTATTTCCCCCCTGTAAAAAAACGCTTTTCTGTACAAACACTCAGTATTTTGTTTTGTTTTTAACATAAATGTTTTCTCCGTTTAATGCAAGTATTTGATAAAAAAAATAATTGTGTTTTTCCCTCGCTGTATAAACACTGTTAATGTTTGATTTTTTAAAACACAAATGCTATTTTATTTTCTGTATACTGTCAGTATTTGATTTTTAAAAATCGAAATGTTTTGTTTCTGCATAAACACTAGGGCTGCACGATATTGGAAAAAATCGAACATTGTATTTTTGTTTTAATTGTGCAATTATATATTGCGATATTGTGAAAAACAATATAACAGTAAATACAATATAAATATTATATGCGATCAGTGGTGAAAAGAGTACTTAAAAGTCATACTCAATTAAAGTACCATTACTTTCCTAAAGATGTAGTGCGAGTAAACATATATGTTGTGAATATTACTCAAAGTATGATTGAAAAGTAGCCCTTTCAAAAGTACTCATGAGTAGCGAGTATTACGCTGTAAAAGCTGATGCATTTACAAGTCATTTGTGGGTGTAAACGAAACATTCTGTAATGCATTTAGTCCATGTCCAGCAGGCACACAACGTCATAAGACAGTAATATTAGGTTAGATTTAGGTTGTGATGACCAAAAATCAATGTCTAGCCAGCGTCTAAGGATGTTATTTTGATGTTCAATAACAACATCACATAATGTTGATATTTGGTGGATTTTAGGTTGTGTTAGAAAGTGACTAAAATCCAACATCATATCGATGTCAAATACTGACATTTATTCGTTGAGTATGGCAAGTAAAATCCAACGTCTGATAGACGTCATAGTGGTAACATCCACACAGCGTCAAGCTGTAACATCATTAGATGTTGATATTTGGTTGAATGTTGGACATTGATGTTGAGTTCAGATATCAATTTGATTTTAATTTCCAAACAAAATGCAATGTCCCCATGACTTTGAGATACAACGTCAATCTGTCGTCATGTTGACGTCTTGTCCCCGCTGGGTGTTTAAGGCCATTTCGGTCATCATACAGTAACAGTGACTTGCATCTAAACAGTCTCTGGGTCAATGCATCTAAAGATTTTGGACATCTTCTTGGACACTTTTAATGCTTTCAAACCGTTTGCTGCAATTATAAATCGCCCATGTCTTTAGGTAGTCCATTATGATGTGATTTACCTTCTATGTGTGATTTGGTTGGACAGGAATCACAGGACTGATTTTGTTAATCTCCATAGACAAGAAAACAAGTAGTGACTGCAGTTTGAAGGAAAGTAGTGGAGTAAAAGTACCAATACTGCACTAAACATACTCAAGGGAAAAGTACACATTTATTGAAGTACTTAGTAAATTACAATAGCTGAGAAAAACTACTCAGTTACAGTCATTTGAGAGTTACTTTACACCTCTGGATACGATAATAAGACCCTCACACAGTCACAGGCCTCAAAAAACACTTTACTCAAATTGTATATATTTGTGATGTGACTATTGCGAATGATCACATTGCGATATCGATGCTTAAACGATATATTGTGCAGCCCTATAATAAACAGTCAATGTTTAATTTGTAAAAGCCCACTTCTCCCCCTGTATAAACACTGTATTTTAGCATTTTTGTTTATCCAAACTGTTGATGTTTGTTTTTAAAAAAAAATCCAAATGTTTTTTCGCTGTATAAACACTGTCAGTATTAGTTTAACACTGGTCTTTAGTTTGTGATTCTCTGTTGTTACAGTAACACTGTGAGACGTGATGTCTGATTGAACATTTTTATATAATGCTGTCATTTATACAGTTAGTTTCTACTGCATGTACATTTGAAATCCTTATTAGAAGTAAAACAAATGAACAACATACTTTTCTATACTGAATGTGACATTTAAGTGGGTGAGATATTCAAATGAAAAAGTTTCACTTCACGAAATGAACATCTCCAAATGCAGCTGAGCTGTTACTATTGTGTCATAGTTTTTGTCATAATATTTTGTATTTCATTTTCAACTGTGATCCTTAATACAGTAAATTCATGAAGGGAATGTACAGTATGAATTATTCATATGTAAGTTGTATTGGATGAAAGTGTTTGTCAATGCATAAATAAAAATTGTGAAGAATTCCAGCATTGTTCGTGTTATTTCCAACGTTATCGCATGGCAATTCGTAACTTTTTGATTTAGTGGCAAATTGGTATAAATTCGTTCGATCCAATTCGTACAATTTAGTACGACTTGCTTATCACCCAGTGACGGTTGGGGTTAGGGGTGGGGTTGGGTGCCACGCCTCCTCTTTAAAAATCACACATTTACAATCATACGAATTAGCTATAAACTGTCAAAACGTAAAATACTTAAGTTTCCTTGTTAGATCAGGCTGGTTATTTTTTTACTTTGTATATATTTTCAAGCGTTTCCATTATACTTAACCACGTTAAAAATTAAATAAATAAAAAAAATTGAAGTCATGCAAAATTAATTGCTTTTCAAATAGGTCCCAAGCTCTGTTTAATGGAGAGATTATTTTTCAAAATTGATTTCTAATAACTCATTTCGTTTGCCTTTGCCATGATGACAGTAAATAATATTTTACTAGATATTTTGAAGATACTATAGTTTTCAGCTTAAATTGCGACTGAAAAGCTTAATTAGAAAGTTGTTAAATAGGCAAGTCATTGGACAACAGGGGTTTTGTAACGAGGAGACTGACACAGAGGGATCCATTATGCAGTATTTATTAGTCAAGCTTTCACTCAAACACACAGTATGCACTAAAGTGCAAACACACATCCACAACAGTCTATGAAGTATCAAGACTGGCAATGAACAGACACAGAGGGTTTTACCAGGCATGGGTCGTGGGCAGGCTGCAAGTATCAGAGTCCGTGTATCAGGTGTGGGTCGTGGGCAGGTAGCGAGTATCAGAGTTCGTGTATCAGGCGTGGGTCGTGGGCAGGTAGCGAGTATCAGAGTCCGTGTATCAGGTGTGGGTCGTGGGCAGGTAGCGAGTATCAGAGTCCGTGTATCAGGCGTGGGTCGTGGGCAGGCAGAAGGCGAAGCAGAGTCAGAAAACAGGCTGGAGTAATGCACGAAGAGTCAGGCAGGGAATAACGCTCAGTAATGCTGGCCGGGGCTAAACAAGACTTCGCACTGACTGAGTGTTTGGAGCTGGCTTATAAAGGGTACGTGGGTCGTTAGCTTGATTCAGAACAGGTGTATGCACAATCAGCGTGTATGGATGATGTAATGCTAGAAGTCCGGAGATGGCGGCCTCTGCTGGCCAGCGAGGGGAATGAGTGGGACCGAGTCGGTGACGGGTTTGTTCTGTAGCCAATCAAAAAAAAAAAAAAAATCTTCTTAAGGGAACTATTAAAATTAACCTTAAGCAACATTCTCCAGAAGAAAAATAATAGGAAATACTACAAATGTTATCCTTGTTCTATTAAACAGCACTTTTAAAATATCTGAAAAATTATAAAAATTTCACATGGTCTAATAATTTTCTTTAAAAGTACTTAAAATGCTGATCATAAACAATTTAGAATAACAAAAACAATAAGGATCTATTAGGTAATGATGATAGTTATAGTATTTACTAACTCGTCCTAATAATGAGCAATATATGCATAGTATTTATTAGTTCAACATTTACTGATGCATTATTAACATCCAAACACATGCTTGTTATCATTAGTTAATGCACGGTGAACTGACACTGAACGTTTGTATTTCTATTAAATATTGTTAACAAACATGAAAAAAAATGCTGTAATATATGTATTAAAAGGGGCTTATATGAAAGACACATCCCTCTATATTACGCTTATCTTACCAAAATAAAATATGATCATGCCTTGATTTTTAATGATTTTATTAGGACAGTAAGGTCTGACTCTGCTGAGACAAAAGTCTTGTTACAGAACAGAAATAATGTCCAGTATAGAATATAAAGTCCTGCTGCAGTGGAGACAGAATGAATATTGTGTCTGACTCCATCATGAGCTTGGAGGACTGCATCCATACATCTCTGACATGACTCAAATCACTGATTAATAAAGTCATCTGGAATGGTAAAGAAAGCGTTCCTGCAGGACTCCCAGAGTTCATCAAGACTCTTTGGATTCATCTTCAATGCCTCCTCCATCTCACCCCAGACATGCTCAATAAAGTTCATGTCTGGTGACTGGGCTGGCCAATCCTGGAGCAGCTTGACCTTCTTTGCTTTCAGGAGCTTTGATGTGGATGAAGTATGAGGAGCGCTATCCTGCTGGAGAATTGTCCCTCTCCTGTGGTTTGTAATGTAATGGGCAGCACAAATGTCTTGATACCTCAGGCTGTTGATGTTGCCAATCTGCAGATCTCTCGCACGCCCCCATACTGAATATAACCCCAAACAATGATTTCTGTGAGAATCATGGGTCCATGCGGGTTCCAGTAGGTCTTCTGCAGTATTTGTGATGATTGGGATGCAGCTCAACAGATGATTCAGCAGAAAAATCCACCTTCTGCCACTTTTCCAAATGATTAACTAGAAGTCAAGCTATTATTTGTTGCTCTTACAGCTGGGATCAAAGACAAGACTTTTGTCAGGTAGCGTACCTTAACTAATATAACCTTATTTTAAAGTGTTACAATAATCAAATAAAAACATTTTCTCCCCATAACCGAGATGAGATATCTGCTCATGGAAGTTAATTAACTTTTTTGTTTGTACTCCTGGCAAAAGTGCTGATCTGAAGGGAGTCTCAGAAAAACCCCTGAAGACAAAGAAAATATTTACTGGACGCTTCACAGAAGAGGAGCTTTCAATTACAGCATAAAGTCTAACCGAAGCTATTTAATAAGAAAAGCTATCTTTAACCCTTAAAGACCGAAACAGCTGTCCGTGGCTAAAAATAAGTATTGTTCTTAAATGTTTAATAACTTTTGATCCGCTGATCTGATCCGTACAATTCAAAGATTGGCATAAAGGGTCAACACCATATCCATGCTGGCACATAAAAACTAAAGATGGTCCATACTGAATCTAGTTTAGTTATGTAACTATTTATAGTATAGTAAATATTTAGGGGCGAGGCAGAGGCGCAGTAGGTAGCGCTGTCGCCTCACAGCAAGAAGGTCGCACTACACTACATTTCTAAACTATAAATCAATATAAAAAAATTAAATGTTTAAATTGTTATTTATGTAATTTCAATGTTATTCTAAGGCGTTGTTCAGTGGGGAAAAAAACTAGTGCGTTTATTTACTGACAATGTATTTGCCCAGAAGTTCTGGGAATGAACTAAACAGAAAGACTGTTACAAAATAACAGAATACTGAAGCAAGTTTGACCTTTTCCAAATAATATATTTTCAGTTAACATAAACAACAGCACTTACAATGAACAAATAAAAAATGAGAAATAATGCGTCAAAGTCCAAATAAACATGGTGCAAATCCTCAGTTAAAAATTAGTTATAAATATTAATTAATTCATTCATTTTCTTGTCGGCTTAGTCCCTTTATTAATCCGGGGTCGCCACAGCAGAATGAACCGCCAACTTATCCAGCAAGTTTTTACGCAGCGGATGCCCTTCCAGCCACAACCTATCTTTGGGAAACATCCACACACAAATTCACACAAACACTCATACACTACGGACAATTTAGCCTACCCAAATCACCTGTACCGCATGTCTTTGGACTGTGGGGGAAACCGGAGCACCCGGAGGAAACCCACGCGAAGGCACAGAGATCATGCAAACTCCACACAGAAACGCCAACTGAGCCGAGGTTCAAACTAGCGACTTTCTTGCTGTGAGGTGACAGGACTACTTACTGCGCCACTGCCTCACCCTATATATGAATTCTCTACACAAAAATAAAAGCATTAAACTTTCTGTGCTCTGTGTTCAGTTTTAACATCTCTCTTCAGACAGGAAGTTTCTGCAGAGCTGAATTGAATTTTGGACCATGCTAATGCTAATTCGTATGCTCAGCATCCCACACACAACAGCAGAAGGACAGTTAAAGACCCTTACATGACCAATACCTCACAGCAAGAAGGTTGCTGGGTCGCTGGTTCGATCCTTGGCTCAGGGACGTTTCTGTGTGGAGTTTGCATGTTCTCTCTGCCTTCACGTGGGTTTTCTCCGAGTGCTCTGATTTCCCCCATAGTCCAAAGACATGCGGTACAGGTGAATTGGGTAGACTAAATTGTCCGTTGTGTGTGTGTGAGAATGTGTGTGTGGATGTTTCCCGGAGATGGGTTGCGGCTGAAAAGGCATCCGCTGCATTAAAAAAAAAACTTGCTGGATAAGTTGGCGGTTCATTCCACTGTGGCGACCCCGTATTAATAAAGGGACTAAGCCGACAAGAAAATGAATGAATGAATAAAAGATGCATTGTTTTTTCTCTTCCCCTTTTTTATTATATTTATTTATTTTTATTTTATTTATTTATTATTATTATTTTATTTATTTATTTTTTAAGGGAATGGGTTGTTGGGAGGGAGAACGGGGGGTAAAAAGTTTGCTGTGCCTTCATGATTATTGTTCTGCAATTGTGAAATCTGTTGTGATATGCAAATTGAAAAAAAGTAATAAATAGATTGTACAAAAAAAAAAAATAAAAAAATAAGACCTTTTTTCCTTTTGCCCAACAGCAATTTGTTTTTGCATCGTGACAATTTGTGGCATGTTTTGTTATTTGTTTGCTTTGTGAAAATTTCTAACCACAAAATAATTATTTTAACCTCAGATTAGCCTCAGGCTATTGGTAGTAGGCTAAGTGTAAATGTTAACGCCAATGGCCAAAACATGGTTATACAGTAGTATTTAACCCTCTGGGGTCTGAGGGTGTTTTGGGGCTCTGGAGAAGTTTTGACATGCACTGACATTTGTGTTGTTTTCAGTATCTTAAAAGCATATTAATGGCTAAAGTGTGATAACACTGTAAACAGCACAAGTTGGGCTACAATAATACCTAAGCAGCATGTTTGTATGTGTTTGTGTTTTTGAGAAAGAAACGTTTATGCGTGGTTAGTGAAAAACTAAAATTTTGAAGTCACTGAAACAAGGCCATGAAACACACAGAGAACATTTGTGCACAAGACTTTTGAGAACAGGATCTGGTAGTCTAGTGTTTTTGCTTCAAAATGATGTGAGAATGATCTTGCTCACTTGTTCACAGAAAACAATATAATGAATTAAAAATTCTAAGTCACTTTTTGAGTGAAATTGCTTTATGCAGGAAGGTGTGAACTATCATTAGTATGCAGTGAGTCACACCTGAGAAGACAAAGACCTGCATAATAAGCCATCAGACAGGTACAGGCCCCGTTTACACTAGTGCGTTTTAGTTTTAAAACGGCGTTGTAGAATGAAAACGATCCGCGTCCACACTCGCGTTTTACCCAGCGTTTCTGAACTGCTCTCCGTCCACACCAAAACGCTGAAAACGCACATCACGTGACCACACAGACACACTCGGGCAAGCGCTCCAGCATTTCTACCCAGATGAGAGCTCTGCTTGTCGGACTTCTCATCAAGCATCTCCCGCTGGATCTAATCTCACTATATTTGCTAAACGTGATATTTCATTCATGTTGTTGTCTTTATCTAACGACACAGGCCAATTCCCTGACTTTGGTCATTGGAATCTATTAAGTTACTTGTTCACGGGTAACATGTTTTGGTTAAGCGCAAAGATAAGTTAATGATTAATCCAGGTACATTGACTGATCGCTCGTCTTTATTTCCTACAATGTATAAACTTATTGTATGTTATACTTTTATAATTATCGATTATTAAAACTGATATTCAGCAAAAGAGAGGGTGTGTTTCGTATTTTCACTGAAATTGAAAGGAGGCAGTTGTTATCGGCTCCGTTTTGTTATAAATATCCACACAGTGAAGATGACGCTCATATATGCAGCACGGCGCCTCAACATTTCTGCTGTCTGTTAAGTTGCTAATATTAAAAAGAAAATAGGCAGTTCCTTAAATCATGTTTACATTTTATTGTTGAGAAAGTGAAACAACGTAGCCAGGGTGATGTGAATGAAGTTATAAAGTACACTGTTCCCTTTGAAGATTTACGCGTCCTCGGTATGTTTTCCATATCAAACTGAGACGGGGGGGGGGGGGCTGCAGCCTTGATCAAACTTGCGAAGTCTTAACTTACAAGAAGAGGATGCGAGACTGAACTGTGTGTGGGCTACTTAATATTGAGGAAAAAGCCCCAATCAGATAGGCGAACGTTTGCAGCCCCGCCTCCGTTTTCAGATGTCTCCGTCTTTCCCCATCCACACTGAGACGGAGCAGCAGCGTTTTAGAATGAAAACGGCCTCTCCAGCGTTTTCAAAAAGCTCCGTTTTCGGCGTTCGAGAACCCCGGCGTAGTGTGGACGGATGGCGTAACCGTAGCAAAACTTATGCGTTTTCAAACTAAAACGCACTAGTGTAAACGGGGCCACAGTATGTGACTAGGAGGGAAGAGTTTCAAGAAGGAATCAGAGGAAAGTTTATATACTTTTTTATTTGCAGTTTATTTAAAATATATTAATCACACAAAATAACTGGAGATACACTTGTGAGAGTCAGTGCACTCTATAAAACTCTGCAAACTTTTAAACTTACACATAGCAAATCTACTGTTTTTTTTTTTTTGTAAATGAGTTTAGTTGCAAAATGAGATTTATCCATTTTGAGAAATGTTGTATTTTTGACGTTATTATTTAAGACATCAACAGTCAAGCTCATTCACAATTTTATACATTAAACTATTAAGCTCAGTGAAGTCCAGGAACACAATATTCTTTAAACCCAGGATATTTTTTTATTTAACTTTGTCTATAAATAGTTTATAAATAAGCCAAAAAACATGCCAAAATGCAACATGTTATTTAAACATTGTCAAACATCTTAAATTGGTTAAAAAAAACAATACATCATAAATATATGGAATAGTATATACAAAGTTTGAATTATAATAATAAGATTCTGAGTTAGTTTTGGTAATCTCATGTTAGAGCAATGTTATTTTAAAGGGCACCTATGGTAAAAAATCTACTTTTCAAGCTGTTTGGACAGATCTGTGTGTTGGTAAAGTGTATAGACCGTCATACTGGGGTCATATGAACACACCCAGTCCTTTTTTTTCAATTTAACTACAAAAAAAGGGTCGGCCAATTGGAGCTGTTTTCAAATCGATCGCACCATTACGTAGGTGTGCGATCCCCCCGCCCACCGAATTGATTGACAGCTGCGCGCATTAACATGTTCCGGTAGTCGCGTGTATATGTCAACAAGACCAGGCAGACATACGCAAAGCAACCGGGAATAAAAGGTCTGTTCTGTTCGCTAGGATCAGCAATCATCATCACATGTGATTAAGAGTGAGTTTCACATGTTTAAAGTGTTTTAAAACAGAGTATGTGTGTAATTAATTACAGCGTTTTACTTCAGCTTTACTTCATCAGCACAGCCGCGTGTCAGAACAATTATAAAAGAAGACGCTTCAATCCCGGTTTGTGGACGTTAAATCAGGTTTATTTTGTACATTAGCATAACAGATATCCACACAGTACTTGAGGTTAGCCTTAACTAAGCTAAGCGCGCTCTGTCTGTCTGCCTACCTGTGTGTGTGTGTGTGTGTGTGTGTGTGTGTGTGTGTGTGTGTGTGTGTGTGTGTGTGTGTGTGTGTGTGTGTGAGCGCGCGCGTTTACTTTGTAACAATATTGTGTGTGACTCATCAATGCAACTTCACAATACTGATTGGTAAAGGTTAGTTCTTACTGTAGTATCTCACAAACGCTACGTGAGACCTTCTTCCTTTAAGTCTGTCTGTTGTCTGACGCAGCTGAGGGAGGAGGCATGTAGAAATAGTAGGCGGGAAAAACTCGTCTTAAAGGCGCAGTACGACAAAACCACCCCCTGCTGGAAATCAGTATAAAACAGCATCTTGTAAAAGGTATAATGAAAAATCTGATGGGTATTTTGATCTGAAACTTTATATACACATTCTAGAGACGTAAAAGACTTATATTAAATCTGAAAAAATGGGTAACCTAGGTGCCCTTTAAAGAATGATAATTATTCCATATTAACATGGTGGTTGAGGGGGGGGGGGGGGGGTCTGGATTTACATTGCGTTTTTCTATTTGTTTGTCTTTTCTGGATTTGCAGTTCGTTTTGTTATTTGTATTTGTGTCTTGAGGATTTGCAGAGTACTCTGAAGGAGTTTTTTTTTTATTTGCTTGTGTTTCTTTCTTTATTTGCATGCATTTCTTAATTTGCAAAGCTCTCTCAGCCAACATATAATGCACTTTATCATTGCATAAAAAAAAAAAAAAATCACCAGTACAGTATATAGATGCCCTTATAAAGCACCTGTTCTCCATTCTTTGTGGAGGCACTGCTCGCTTCACCGAGAGAGAAAGAGAGAGAGCGAGAGAGAGAGCCTGATCTTGATGTGACAGCTCTGACAGACTCATGGATGAGGATTGGGGCTTCAGCTGGTAAGTATCATGTCAGATATGATGGCTCTCGCTCCGTCTCTAATGAGGGAGATCACCGGCTCCCACACCGCGTCAGGAAGCGCCGACAAATCACGCCGCGGCCCGGAGATGATATGTTGACAAATGCAGAGAGTTCACTCTTTTAATTGACACTAAGAGAGGCAAGCGCTCCCGCTGCCGGGAGACAAGCGTGGAAAAAACAATGCAAAAAGGAGGGATCTGGAGGAAGAGGGAAGTGTCGGATGTGCATTGTTGGCACTGCATGTCATTCTCGGTGTTTGCGTTCAGACACCCTGCCGTGATTAGAGCCGCGTTTCTCCAGCTCTGTCAGACTGAAACTGAGCATGATTGAGGGATCTTATAAACATACAGCCATTGCCCGTTCATTTGAGGTAAACAGAGGGACGTCTTTGTGATGACACACGTGCACAAACTCCTTCAGAAGAGCCGTATATGTATATATTCCCAGACAGGGGTGGGGAACATGAAAGCTATTCTATGGATGTCCCTTTTTTCTTTCTTTCTCAAGCGCAGCACTTTTTACTTGCAATAAAATCGCTGGTAGCCTAATACAAACTGCACGTTTATGAGGGAGCAGATTTCTGAAGGCCCGTAGTGCAATGAGAATTTTTCACCAGCAGAGGGCAGAACTAACACATGGGGGATCAATGGGGGAAAATAAGCTTCTGAGTTGCTCTTAAATAAAAAATACAAACTGCACCATGATATATTTGGCAGTGTACTGTGATAAGTCGCATCTTACTGGATAGTACAAACTTTATAGAGGGAATAAATTAATAATTATTTAAAGTGATAGTTGACAAAAATAAAACTTTCTTCATTTACTCACATTCATTAGTTTTCCTTCGGTTTAGTCCCTTTATTTATCAGGGGTCGCAACAGCGGAATGAACCGCCAACTTATTCATCATGTTTTACATAGTGGTTGCCCTACCAGTTGCAAACCAGTACTGGGAAACTATTCAAATTCAAGCAAGGGCGAATTTAGGGATTTGGGGCCCTAAGCAATTCCAGTCATGGGGCCCAATAGTTCTAAAATTTACCCTTTGTGTTTAATTTTTAAAATTATTATTATTTTGCAGTTTTTTCTTATATAATTTGATTTCCTTTTCTACATTTTATCATATTGCAAAATAATAATAGCACCTTGTGAAACTTTAAACGATTTTTTTTCTTAAGATTAATTCACAACTAAAAATAAATGAATAATTTCTTAAATATTTAACTAATTTAATTTTTAGAGTGAATCATTACTGTTTTGACTGCTGGACTGGTCCATGATTGAAGGTGGGGGACCCTCACCATACAAAATATGATAGAAAACAATGTTATATTTACAATATATATATAATTTATAGGTATAATTTATACTTTTATGTATTTATTTTAGGGACCTCATATTTCCCTGAACCCTAAGCGGCCACTTACTTTGCCTATTGCTAAAATCCACCCCTGCATTCAAGTGATTCTAAACATTTATGCTTTTCTTTCTTCTGTTGAACGCAAACACACACACACACACACACACACACACACACACACACACACACACACACACAAACACAAACACAAACAAACAAACAAACAAACAAACAAACAAACAAACAAAGAACAGTGTTGGGAAAAAACAGCCATTCACTTTAATTGTAGCAACAGAAATACTGTGGAGGTCAATGACAGTATTGGGTGAACTATCCCTTTAAGTAACTATTAAATAAAACACAGAATACCAAGCTATTGGGGCCTAAAGCATGGCAATGTCATTATATTCTGCAGTAATATACACATATAATATGCATTTATTATAAAGTTGCTCAATTGTAAACTTCAAGTTACTTGAATAAAGCACTCTGCCGTTTGTTGGTTAATTATACTGTCAATTTCATTATAATGAAGCATTTACCAATTGAAATACTTATGCTGCCAAATGAACGGCTTATGCTGTGTTCACACTAGACGCATAAATTGCGCTATTCGCGCGTAAATTGCCGCATGAACATTTGAGTTTACTCACTTCATTCACGCGTCAAACCCCGCTTCATTCGCATGTCAAATTCACTTCAGAACAGACGCGGACTCGCGTGATGGGCGGACCTTCTGTCTGCCCGGTGACTCTAGCTTCGTTGCTAAATGGCTAACATGGATTTCATGAAGAAGTGTTTATGTGCTTTATGAAGGCTGAAAAACAGCGTCGATATGTTTAGGGTCGTGTCTAAGACCACTAGATGCTTTCAGAGGTGCATCCAGCTCTGTGAGCTAATAAACTCCTCCAGAAACTGAACCTGGATGATGGAGGCTTTCAGCGATACTTCTGACTGAGCCGAGCCCAGTTTGATGAACTGTCGGTGTCGGCTGGAGGATTTCCCCCGGGACACCGACAACAGGCGATACGTCACAATCACACCCCCACAAGAGCAAGCTCCTGATTGGTTAATGCAACACGAATGTCCGCTGAAGTTCAGATTTTCGAACTCGAGTGATTCGCGCGTCAAACGCGCAAAACGCTTAATTCGCGCCACGCAATTCGCGCCGTGGAATTCACGCAATTCGCGCCGCAGAATGTCTATTCGCGCGTTTGCATTGACTTAACATATAAATCACTCGCGCTTGACGCGCGTTTCGCGTCTGGTGTGAACGCAGCATTACCTCACCTCAGAGTGCTGAATCCTCGTGTGCGCCTTTTCCCCGCCTATTTACTGGATTTCTGCTGCTTTTCCCTACCTATTTACAGAATTTTCTTCTGTTGAAAACACAAAAAACATGAACAATGAACAGTGTTGGAAAAAAAACAGACCATTAACATCCACTGCAGCAACAAAAAATACTATGGAGGTCAATGACAATATTTCTCCAGCATTCTTCAGTATATTTTCCTTTGTGTTCAACAGAAGAAACTCAGGGTTGGAACAAGTAGATGATGAATAAATGGTATTTAAATTTGGGTGAACTATCCTTTAAAACAAAAATACCAAGCTATTGGGGCCTAAAGCATGGCAATGCCATTATATTCTGCAGTAATATAAACATATGATGTGCAAACGTATGCTGTCATATTGGCACAGAAAAAAATGCAATAACTATATAAAGTTGCTCAATTGTAAACTTCAAGTTACTTGAATAAAGCACTATGCTGTTTGTTGGTTAATTATACTGACAATATTATTATAATGAAGCATTTACCAATTGAAATAGCAACCAAATTATATACCATCCTTTCAAAAATGAAACATGGTTTTACAGAAAAAAGGAAAATATTATATATTGCAAATAATCCATGGTAACCACAAATTAATTGTGGTTTTATTAACCTCAGGCTATTGGTGGTAGGCTAAGTGTAACTGTGTTCACACTAATGACAATCGATGTGCCAAAAACATGGTTATACTGTAGTATAAGGGGGGAAGATTTCAATAGTGGAAACTAGGGACTAAGCTGAAGGAGAATGAATGAATGAATGAATGAAGACTTCAATAGTCTTTTAAAATAAGTGCAGGAAAAAATAATTTCATGTCACTCTCAAACTACAAAATGTGCCAAGGGCATCTATAGTATTTATCTGGTAAAATAACAATATTCAAACAATTCCATTGTATTGTAATCCATATCTGATACAGCCTAATGGAAAAAAAGCATTTTAAAATAATATTTAAAAGGCTTTTACAGGCCTAAAACAATATTTGTTTCTTTTTAGCATCAACACGGCATCTAAAATAAGATTCAAATCTTTGAGCATTTAAATTTTTCACACTTTAAAGACAAACTGTTTCCCTATTAAACTTTTTTCTTTCCCCTCATTACCAAGCTAAAATAAAGATATCTGTCAATGAAATATTCGTACTTTCAAATTCCTACTCGCGAACACGAAGCTGAACGCCAAAGCCTTACCTCACCTCAGAGTGCTGAATCCTCGCGCGCCTTTTTTCCCGCCTATTTACCGAATTTCCGCTGCTCTCGCGCCTTATTTTGTCCACATATGGAGATATCTCGCGTCTTATTTGAATACATACATAGGACACGATTTCAGTTTAATGGCTTCGGGTCAGTCCAGCATATAATTGTATATCTTATTATTATGCTGTTCCTGCAAGCTAAATTGGCTCCGTGGCTGTTGAATGTGGCGCTAGTGATGCAGCTCTGCTTGATATGAGGTAACCTTAAACATCGCCTGTCATTGCTGTTGTCTTCAAGAATCCCTCTTTAAACAATGAAAATGACAATATAAATTTAACTGTGCTGTCTAAGACTAACCAGAAGTGAAATGCCAGTTCAATAGAAAGGTTCTCTCATTGTTTGTTATTTATAGACAGATATTATTCCTTCATAGGGTAACTGAAGACTGTAAAGACCAAAATAAATGAATAAATATAACATTATATAACGTTGAAGTCAGAATTATTACAGTAGCCCCCCCCTGTTTATTTTATATCCCAATTTCAGTTTAACTGAGAGAAGATTTTTTTTCAACACATTTCTAAACATTATAGTTTTAATAGTTCCAACCCTCATCAAACACGCCGGATCAAACTAATTGAATCCTTCAGGCTTGTTTGAAACCTACAGTTAAGTGTGCTGAAGCAGGGTTGGAACTAAACTGCAGAGCAGGCCCTCCAGAAAATGGCTTTGACAGCTGTGCTTTAAGTTAATTTCTCATCAGACACTTTATATGTTAAAAGCACTTTACATATACAACAAGGGTTGCTTGATTCTTTGGCACACATTTTTAGACAAGCTTAGCTCTAAAAATGCTGGGTTGTTGTAACCCAAAGTTGGCTCAAATATGAACAAACCCAACTGATGCATTCAATTAACTTTCGCCTCCATTTCTCTTAAATCTGTCTGGATTTTCTTGTCAAAGTGAACTATGAAACTAATAGGGTTTTATGAATGCACAATCCTGCAGGGACCAATAATTAAGGTTGATTTTTTTTTTTTAATTTAAAAAAATTCATTGGATTTCCTTTTTTTTTTTAGGTAAGTGGTTGCAAACAAATGATACGGGCTAAAATAAACGAAAATATTTGGTTGAACTTCTTAATTTAATTTGTTTAAAATCAGACAGAATTAATTGTTTGCAACCACTTACCTTAAAATATGTAGTAAATCCAATGAATATTTCAGAGCAACTCATTTCTAATAACGTATTTATTTTATCTTTGCTATGATGACAGTAAATAATATTTGACTAGATATTTTTCAAGACACTTTTATAAAGCTTAAAGTGACATTTAAAGGCTTAACTAGGTTAATTGGGTCAACTAGGCAGGTTAGGGTAATTAGGCAAGTTATTGTAACGATGGTTTGTTCTGTAGACTATTGCAAAAATATAGCTTAAGGGGGCTAATAATATTGTCATTAAAATGTTTTTTTTTAAATTAAAAACTGCTTTTATTCTAGCTGAAATAAAACAAATAAGACTTTTTCCAGAAGAAAAAATATGATCAGACATGCTGTGAAAATTTCCTTGCTCTATTAAACATCATTTGGGAAATATATATATATATATAAAAAAAAGAAAAAAAAATCAAAGGCGGGCTAATAACTCTAACTTCAACTGTATATATACTATTTAAACATTTAAAATAATAATAATTTAATGCACTGATTTATATAATCAATCCTTCACTGTATTGCAGTTCATTCCATCATTAACCTCCTAGGGCTTGAGTGTCCACATACGTGGACAGCACATTTTTAGCTCTTAAGTGGCAATTTAAAATACTTTGAATGTTTTATATATTTTGTTACACACATACAGTGTCATCCTGCAACTGTTTTGCAGCATATGAAATGTCCCCAAAACTATTTTTAACTGTCAAAAATGATCAAAAAATGTTTTTTTTTACTCTCTGATAGTCAAAACATGTTCAAAAAAATATGTATGTGTTATTAATGCATTAAAAAAAAAAGTCAGAAAAAAAGTATGTTATGGAAATTCAGAACACGAGTCCACATATGGACATCATTTTTCTCTAAAACACACAGCTTTCTGACGCTACCTGCTGTGTGCATCTTAGTTTCCGGGAAATGCAGAGTTTTTTTTTCTCTCATTCACCAGGCGGTATCAAACATTGCATGAAAAATACAGACTTAGAGCAGTTCCTCCAATCAAATATTTCGTTTGTCATAAGCGGCATGCATGAATTCCCTGAATAAAAGAGCCAAACTGCAGTTAAAGTCCACCATTTAATTATTTGTCAAATAATTCGATTACTAGTGTCCAAGTAAACAGTCACTTTCTCACCTGTGTGTGTGCGTTTTGACTCTGAAACTCAGCGCGTGCCTGAATCGACATCCCATATCATCCCTCTTTTGCTCCTCCAACACTCCCCCCTAAACAGCTGGATACGCCCACTTTCCTGACTTTTTCCAAAGTAGAGGTGTGAAAACACCCTGCTGAAACGAGGGGGTTTCATGACCCTTTTACAAATGGCCAACGAATCCCCCGTTGTAAGCGTGTAGATTCCAGAAGCACCCATCAGAAAAATTACGGGAACACAGCACAAGGTTGGGGCTATAATGCTGAGGTATTTTTGCAAAACTAAACCTCAACCACTCACTCTTCACAGTTTCATCCAGCCTGATCTCACGAGAAAACGTAAGTATTTTACGTTTTGCCAGTTTAGTGGCTGATTCGTACGAATTCGTTCGAGTTCAGTCGTACAAAATGGTACAATTTTAAAAAGGAGGCGTGGCACCTGACCCCACCCCTAACCCCAACCGTCATTGGGGGATAAGCAAATCGTACTAAATTGTACGAATTAGATCGTACGAATTCATACGAATTAGCCACTAAATGAAAAAGTTACGAATTGCCGTTAGATTGTGTTGGTTTCATCTTTGGGTAGAGAAAATAGCACTACCTTTCCCCTCACACTTCCAGTAATATCCAGCTGTGCATAGCGTCTTCATGACATGATTCAACCGGGATCTGCTACAGTGTTTGTGGGCGGGGCCGCAGGTTTCAATTTTCCCGGGTTTGCGCGTGCAACAATTGGGCGGGGCTTAAGTTTTGTATCAACGTCATGCCATAAGGGCTAAAGACTCGTTATCAAGATGATTCATTTAAAGCACTATGAGTCGATTCTTTTATGCTGTGTTCACAGCAGACGCGGAACGCAAGGATAAACCGCGCTATTTGCGCGTAAATAGCCGCGTAAACATTTGAGTTTACTCGCTTCATTCGCGCATCAACCCCCGCTTCATTCGGGCGTGAAATCCGCTTCATTCGCGTGTCAAATACACTTCAGAACAGACGCGGATTCGCGTGATGGGCAGGGCTTCTGTCTGCTCGGTGACTGTAGCTTCGTTGCTAAATGGCTAACATGGATTTTATGAAGAAAATAACAGTGTTTATGTGCTTTAAGAAGGCTGAAAAACAGCGTTGATACGTTTAGGACCGTGTCTGAGTCCACTACATGCTTTCAGAGGTACATCCAGCTCTGTGAGCTCATAAACTCCTCCAGAAACTAAACTTGGATCACGGAGGCTTTCAGCGGTGCTTCTGACTGAGCCAAGATCAGTTTGATGACTTGTTGTCGGTGTTGCCTGGAGGATTTCCCCCAGGACACCATCAACAGGTTCTACGTCACAATTATGCCCCCACATAAGCAAGCTTCTGATTGGTTAACGCGGCACGAATGTACGCTGAAGTTCAGATTTTCGAACTCGAGAGATTCGCGCAAAACGCTCGTTAAGCGCATCAAACGCATAAACACTCAATTCGCCTCACGCTTATCATGCTATTCGCACCGCGCCATTCGCGCAATTAGCGTCATTCGCTCTGCGCCATTCGCGTTTGCTTTAACTTAACATGTAAATCGCTCGCGCTGGACGCGCGTTCCGCATCTGGTGTGAACGCAGCCTTATAGATGAATCAATAGTTTTAAACACGGTGCCCTTTCAGATTTAAGCCTTAGCTGGATATTTCACTTCAGAGCTGTGTTACACACTACATGGAAGGTTGTTTTCAAAAACCCATATAGGGGCTCTTTAAAAATAGTCATGAGGCGTTAAACGTCGTTAAAAACGTGAGCAAAAAACACCCCGATGTGAACAGGCCTTAAATCTGAAGTTTTTTTTTAACAAACTTTTGCAGAGTCTGTCTGCTACTGACTTAATGATTGTTCAAATCCATAAAGATATCATCATTCCACTGTAGTGTGAAGTTCTTAATGTACTGGTGGCCGTCTGGTTGCTATGCCTGATCCATCCCTCTTTGCATTTCCCTCCTCAACTTGAAACAGGGAGGAAATCTCAGGGAGGCAAAAGAACAACAGAGCTAATTAGCCGCGCGGAGCTGACAGAGCGAAGCCAAATGGCTGCCAGCCAAACCCGGCAGAGGAAGGAGACCCAATGTTCAGCAGGATCGATGGAGGAGACCACTTCATTAAAGACCCCCTGGAACAGAGCGAGGAAGAGAGAGGGTCTGTTTAATTAAGTCTGTGCTTCAGGGTCTAACAGCAGCCGTACAGCCACTGCTGTCACCGATTCGGCCCTTCATAGTGTGGCTCTCGTCTGCACACCAGGGGCCCCAGAAAGTGTGTGTGTGTATGAGGGAATTACACTCACTTAGGAGACCCGAGGCTGTATACGGTACATCAATCTATACTGTTATACACCCTGTAGATATGTGCCAATAAATGTGACTTATAGTGGGTGTCCAAAAATGAAATAATCAGATCAGATGAAGCACTGAAGATGACAGGGTCTGAATAGCAAATTAAGAAGATGTGAATGTTAAAGAAACATTCACTTTTTTATGAAAATATAATTATTTTACAGCTCCCCTAAAGTTAAACTGTTGAGCGTTTACCATTTTTTAAATGCATTTAGCTGATCTCCGTGTTTGATAGGAGCACTTTTAGCTTAGCTTAGCATAGATCATTGAATCAGATTAGACCATTAGCATCTTGCTCCATGTGCAAAGAGTTTGTGTAATTTTTCTTTTTAAAGCTTGACACATTTGTTGTTACATCCTGTGTTAAGACTGATGGAAAATGATAAGTTGTTCATTTTTGAGCTGGAGTAATAATCAAGAAACTTTGCTGCAGCCGGGGTAAAGACTGCACACCAGGGGCCCTTGTTTATAATGTGAAGCATTCCTTTTGATTCGCTGCTGTTCAAAAACAGTAATGCCGTTAAAACTGGGAATCAAAGTGTAATAATGTAATTCCTAATTGAAAACCTTACTAGCACGGGGTTATTTCTACTTTTGCCTTCAGAACTGCCTTAATCCTTCCTGACAGATTCAACAATGTACTAGAAATATTCCTCAGAGATTTCGCCCCATATTGACATGATAGCATCACACAGTTGCCGCAGATTTGTTGGCTGCACATCCATTATGCCAATCTCCCGTTCCACCACATCCCAAAGGTGCTCTATTGGATTGAGCTCTGGTGACTGTGGAGGCCATTTGAGTACAGTGAACTCATTGTCATGTTCAAGAAACCAGTCTGGGATGATTCACGCTTTATGACATGGTGCGTTATCCTGCTGGAAGTAGCCATCAGAAGATGGAGACACTGTGGTCATAAAGGGATGGACATGGTCAGCAACAAAACTCAGGTAGGCTGTGGCGTTGACACGATGCTTAATTGGTACTAATGCGCCCAACGTGTGCTAAGACAATATCCCCCACACAATTACACCACCACCACCAGCTTGAACTGCTAATAAAAGGCAGGATGGATCTATGCTTCCCTGTTGTTGATGCCAAACTCTGACCCGACCATCCGAATGTGGCAGCAGAAATGGAGACTCATCAGACCAGCCAATCTTCTATTTTCCAGTTTTGGTGAGCCTGTGTGAATTGTAGCCTCAGTTTCCTGACACCCGGTGTGGTCTTCTGCTGCTGTAGCCCATCCGCCTCAAGGTTGGACGTGTTGTGTGTTCAGAGATGCTCTTCTGCAGATCTCGGTTGTAACGAGTGCTTATTTGAGTTACAGTTGCCTTTCTATCAGCTGGAACCAGTCTGGCCATTCTCCTCTGACCTCTGGTATCAACAAGACATTTGCGCCCAAAGAAATGCCCTTCCAGCCGCAACCCATCTCTGGGAAACATCCATACACACTCATTCACACACACTCATACACTACAGACAATTTAGCCTAGCCAATTCACCGGTACTGCATGTCTTTGGACTGTGGGGGAAACAGGAGCACGCAGAGGAAGCCCACGCAAACGCAGGGAGAACATGCAAACTCCACACAGAAACACCAACTGAGCCGAGGCTCGAACCAGCGACCCAGCGACTTTCTTGCTGTGAGGTGACAGCACTACCTACTGCACCACTGCATCGCCTTTTCCTGAAAGTTTTATCATTAAACTCCCAATCCATCCTTTCAGTCAAATTAAAAGTCCATGACATAAACCATCCAAGTTTAAGCCCGATTTTGAATCTTCGACCAGCAGCAAAACAATATTTCAGTATTTATTTGGTGACCCCTGAAGCATGTGAACAGTATGTGCTCCCTGTGCCAGCCTGTACACTGACCACCTCATGCCTCCCACCGGGACAGACAAAGAGAGCCAACAGCCAACATGAAAAGGGCTTCATGCATATTGAAACCACAGCAGGTTTTCTCAGTCAAGAAAAAGCAAAGACGGCAAGGAAAAAAAAAAGAGGCAACGTCTCAAAGCTATTTCAAACACCTAATGTATCGCCCCCCTGTCTAATCCATATTTCCCTAAGAGCTTTATGGAACAAATTGCTGCTAGACTTTGCATTTCAATGGAATTCATTAATGCATATTCAGTTTGCTTATGGCAGAGCGCAGAACGTGCCCGCCGGGACTCGTGTGTCTCTCTCAGCCTCCGCCAATGAGAAAAGGCTACATCGTGTTTCCATTTTGGTTTAATGCGAGCTAACGCTAATGCATTTGAACGGCAGGGTTCCCTCTCGCTTTGCATCTTTGCATCGGTGCAATTAGGGTTTCTTATGTCTGTCAGTGTGCGATCAAACACCGTGCCGTGACCCGCGCCAGAAAGCACGTCGTTTAACATCTGGCTTTGTGCATTTCATATGACAAGCATATAGCTAAGCTAAAAGTGGCCATGTTGTGCGAGTTCATGCCATGCGAAATGTACGCGGGGAAAAATTTAATGAGAAAAAACAAATAAATCAAAGAAAAATAATATTTTTATGTTGCTTTTATATTCATTTTACTTTGACTTGGTCTCTGTTTTAGAGGTCGCCACAGCGGGATGAACCGCCAACTATTCCAGCATATGTTTTATGCAGTGGATGATCTTCCAGCTGCAACCTAGTATTGAGTGTGATTGAGAGTGTATGGATGTTTCGCAGCGATGGGTGGCAGCTGTAGGGGCATCCGCTGCGTAAAGCATAAGCTTGATAAGTTGCCGGTTCATTCCGCTATGGAGACCCCTGACTAATAAAGGAACTAAGTGGAATAGAAAATCAATGAATTAATATAGGTGCCTAGACTGCAGCTCGGCACAGGAAGTTAGGCCAGAGGAGAAATGGTCAACCGAGCCTGGCTTTTCTCAGGAGTTTTTTTTTCCTTCACTTTCATCAATTGGTGAAGTTTGTTTCTCATTACTGGCTTGCTTGGTTTGGGACTTGTGGAGCTGCTCTTTAGTGTTTTGACTTTCAGCAGTGAAAATTAAACCACACTGAACTGAACTTGTAGCAGTTTCACTTTCACATTTTCATTCATTCATTCATTTTCTTGTTGGCTTAGTCCCTTTATTAATCTGGGGTCGCCACAGCGGATTGAACCGCCAACTTATCCAGCAAGTTTTTACGCAGCGGATGCCCTTCCAGCCGCAACCCATCTCTGGGAAACATCCACACACACACACACACACACACACACACACACACACACACACACACACACACACACACACACACACACACACTCTACGGAAAATTTAGCCTACC
This sequence comes from Danio rerio, assembly GCF_052040795.2. Lineage (NCBI taxonomy): Eukaryota > Metazoa > Chordata > Actinopteri > Cypriniformes > Danionidae > Danio > Danio rerio. Next base: position 4,276,632 of record NC_141028.1, read on the forward strand.
AAATTCACCTGTACCGCATGTCTTTGGACTGTGGGGGAACCGGAGCACCCGGAGGAAACCCACGCGAAGGCAGGGAGAACATGCAAACTCCACACAGAAACGCCAACTAAGCCGAAGTTCGAACCAACGACCTTCTTGCTGTGAGGCGACAGCACTACTTACAGCGCCACTGCCTCGCCGTACTATAATAACTTACTATAATCATCTATGTCAGTGGTTCTCAAACTGTGGTACTGTATGTGTACCACTACTGGTACGCGGGCTTCCTTCTAGTGGCACACGGAGGAATGAAATACGTCATGTACATGCTACATATATTTCAAAATTGATCAAAAATGATGTATATAATACGCCATATAGCCTATATTTCTGAGGTAATCTGCCACGTTTGTTAAACTGTGCAGAGTTGTAGCTGCTTTACTGGGCCTACTAAGCTACTGTATTTCAATAACGGAGGTCAGCTAGTGAGTGCTGTGCAGGTAAACCTCACTCCTCTGACCTCTAAAGGTGCTCTAGCGACAAACGCTAGAGGCTATGGTCTTTAGCCTCCTTGTTAGAGCAACCGACTCCCATGCGGAAGGTTGCCGGTTTTATACCAGCTTGGAGTGGGTTGGGTTAGGTAGGACCGGCGGGGTTACATTAGTGTCGTGACCCGGATGGGAGTGAGGTTTAAGGGGGTGAGTGTAACGGAGGCCATCTAGTGAGTGCTGTGCAGGTAAACCTCACTCCTCTGACCTCTAAAGGTGCTCTAGCGACAAACGCTAGAGGCCATGGTCTTTAGCCTCCTTGTTAGAGCAATTGACTACCATGCGGAAGGCCGCCGGTTCGATACCAGCTCGGAGTGGGTTGGGTGAGGTAGGACCGGCGGGGTTACAACTGCTCATTTAGGTGGTACTTGGAGAGACAATTTTTTTTTCTCTGCGGTGGTACTTGATGGAAAAAGTTGAGAACCACTGATCTGTTAAGCTGCTTTACATTTACACTTAGTCATTTAGCAGACGCTTTTATCCAAAGCGACTTACAAATGAGGACAAGGAAGCAATTTACACAACTATAAGAGCAACAATGAATAAGTGCTGTAGGCAATTTTCAGGTCTGTAAAGTCTAAGAAGGAAAGTATTAGTAAAATTTATTTATTTATTTTTTTTGAGTACAGTTAGTGTGATATCCAGAGAGGCAATTGCAGATTAGGAAGGGAAGTGGAAACTAAATAGTTGAGTTTTTAGTCGTTTCTTGAAGACAGCGAGTGACTCTGCTGTTCTGATGCAGTTAGGGAGTTCATTCCACCAACTGGGCAGATTAAACGCGAGCGTTCGGGAAAGTGATTTCTTCCCTCTTTGGGATAGAACCACGTGGCGACGTTCATTCACAGAACGCAAGTTTCTGGAGGGCACATACATCTGCAGAAGTGAGAGCACGCAACATCAATTTTTTGATTTAAGTTTGTTATTTTTCGAATGCAATACATTTGGCGAAACTTTGATCTCATACCCACAAACAAGTGCACATCATTAGATACTAATAAAAACATGTTCTAGACAATGAATAAATACTTAGTTGGTGAAATGTCCTCACTAGTTGGCAGTGTTGGGCAAGCTACTTGAAAAATGTATTGAGCTAAGTTATTAGCTACGCTCCTTAAAATGTAGCTTAAAGGGCACATAGGTTACCACTTTTTTTCAAATTTAATATAAGTCTTTTGAGTCTCTAGAATGTCTATATAAAGTTTCAGCTCAAAACACATTTTTCATTATACCTTTTACAAGATGCTGTTTTATACTGATTTCCAGCAGGGGGTGGTTTTGTCATACTGCTCCTTTAAGACGAGACTTTCCAGCCTACTGTTTCTGTACATGCCTTCCCGCATGCTTTAATCTCCTCCCTCAGCTGTGTCAGACAACAGACAGACTTTAAGGAAGAAGGTTTCACGTAGCGTTTGTGAGAAATACTACAGCAAGAACTAATCTTTACCATTCAGTATTGTGAAGTTGCATTGGTGAGTCACACACAGTATCGTTGTGCGCGCACACACACACACACACACACACAGATGCACACGCACACCGCAGCTTAGAGATGCGCGGATGGCGGTTACAGCCGCGGAATCGGGCGGATGACGTGACGAAAAATAATATTTTAATTGAATTCGGGCGGGTGGTGGGCGGTTGTACTGTTTTTGTACACATAGCTGGCGCACCAACGAAAAAGCCTAGGACTGACTTCACAGAATGAGAGGAGGAATCGGATACACTAATTCTGGATGAAGTACAGAAGTCTTCCTCTACAAAATTAAGAATAGACGGATCAGCAGAGGAAAATCTACTTTCCTTTTGGGAGAAACAAGGCAGGCATTCCCACGTCTACAGCACCTTGCCAAGAGAATTCTATGCATTCCAGCAACAAGTGCTGCGAGCGAGCGCTCCTTCAGTGCAGCAGGGCGCATTAGAGGCCAGGCGCTCTCGTCTGAATGTTGAAATGTGTCAAAATGCGTTTTCTATTAGGCTACTATAATAATAAAAAAATTGTACAGTACAGTGCGTTTCATTTAGGCTATTTATTTATTTATTTTTGTCCCTGTGCACCGATTGGAGACGGAGTTCACTGCTGATACTCTAAGAGCTTTATAGGGTGCTTCTCATTTCTTATTTGTGTATCCTCGTTTCCTTCCCTTGCTTTCTTTCCTCGTCTTTCCACCCCTATAGGATGCGAGGGAAGGACGCAAAAAAAACCTCAAGGACCGAGGAATCGAATCAAGTGAAAAGACACATCCTCGTATTGTTTAGCGTCACTTCAAAGCGTCAATTAATGCTGGATTTGACTTGCACGTTTGGATTAACTGCATGTCATTAAAGTCATTCTCTATTTTCTAATAATCAATAAAGAAACATTCATTTAATAATAAAAAGGAATAAGCCATTCAAATAAAGAGCTCAGTCAGCAGATGGCGGGCGGGTGCGGTTTTAAAATTTGGTCAAAAATGTTAGTGCGGATGGATGGCGGACGGATGATGAGTTTTATGATGCGGTTGCGGATGAAATAATAGCCCATCCGCGCATCTCTACCGCAGCTGACACATACACAGGCAGGAAGACAGACAGAGCGCTTAGCTTAGCACTGTTTTTGCCCTCAAATGTGACAGGATACAGGCTAACCTTCAGCACTGTGTGGATATCTGTGATGTTAATGTACAAAATAAACCTGATTTAACGTCCACAAACCGGGATTGAAGCGTCTTCTTTTATAATTGTTCTGACACGCGGCTGTGCTGATGAAGTAAAGCTGAAGTAAAACGCTGTAATTAATTACACACATACTCTGTTTTAAAACACTTTAAACATGTGAAACTTACTCTTAATCACATTTGATGATGATTGCTGATTCTAGCGAACAGAACAGAGCTTTTATTCCCGGTTGCTTTGCGTATGTCTGCCTGGTCTTGTTGACATATACACACGACTACCTGAACATGTTAATGCGCGCAGCTGTCAATCAATTTGGTGGGCGGGGGGATCGCACTCCTACGTAAAGTTGCGGTCGGTCTAAAAACCGCTCTAATTGGTCCACAGTTTTTATGTTAAATTGAAAAAAAAAGGACTGGGTGTGTTTGTATCACCCCAACATGATGGTCTATACACTATATATACACACATGTTTGTCCAAATAGCTTGAAAAGTAGATTTTTCACCATAGGTGCCCTTTAACTACACTAAAGCCACTCTTTGGGAAATGTAGCAAGCTAAGCTAAAAGGCAAAAGTAGCTTAGCTACATCCAAGCTATTTTTGCAATTTTTATCATGAAATCAAAACAACTTAAATCCAAGTCAATCATATATTAGTGATTAATAAAACTGTCAATGAAGCATATGAGGCAGAATAGTTCAGTTCAGCTATTTACTGTAAATAGTATGCTGTACCCAACAAAAATAAAAATAAAGGGAATCTTTTGGAATAACATATAAATAAGTTATTGCATCTTAACATGTACTTCTCGAGGTATGGTCACGAGGAATCCTGCTTCAGAAATAACTCCTCTCCCTCAGTCATCTTTCCATCAAGCAAGTTTCGGTTGGCGACATAGTCAACCAGAGGTGGCAGTAACGCACCAAAAAGTTTGTTGTCGAACACCGTAAAACAGAAGAAGAAGAATTCCTCACTCTAGCCATCATATAGATTTACTATCAACGGCTACACACCGGCCTCACAGCTCCGTGAATGTCGGTGCCGTCACTTATTGATCTGCGATCTGTAAATGTAGCTTTGTGGACGCTACTGCGCTACTTGAATAATAAAATAGCTTTGCTAATGAAAAGCTATTTGATTTAGAAAGTAGCGACGCTCCCGCCAAGCTACTGAGAATGTAGTTAAGCTAGTAGCGTCACTACTTGTAGCGACGCTACTGCCCAACACTGTTAGTTGGTTGTTGTAATATCTCACTATATAAGCGAGGACAATCAAGTCCTCACACGCATGGTTTAAGGCTTGTTTATACTTCTGTGTTGAGTGATTGGCATGACCTCCAGCGCATGCCTTGCCGTAGTCGTGCATTTATACTTCTCCGTGCTGTTTGTTGCTCTGCAATAACACTTCCGAAGCACTAGCTGGCAGTAGGTGTTTATGATTCTCTGTATTGAGTTTCTTTGTGGGTGTTTTGTTTTTTCTAAACGCTACCTTGATGTAGCTCAAACTCGCTGATTCGGAGGCAGGAACCAGCGGATGTACAACAACTTCAATCATAAGGTAAATACAAAACAAAACTTTCCATCTGGAGCTCCTTCGCATGATTTGACACCTGTAAACACTCGCTCTCGGTCCCATCCACACTGGTCACAGCTACCAAGCTGACCAATCACAAAACTTGCGCTACGCTTTTTTTTTTTTTTTTTTTTTTTTGAGAGGTGCTGTAACCATATTGCACATTTTTTTGTGTTACACTGTAAATTTTTTTATACACAAAAATAAGTTCCTAAAAACAATACCTATATTTAATACTTTCCTTGTTGAAATTTCGTACAATATTGAATGTCTTAAGCTTATTAATAATAATAAGAACAATACGTTTTTTTTAAAGCTTTTGATAACCTTTTTTCCTAATGATTGAGGCTTTGTAATTAAAAAAAAAAATTTCCTCTCTCTCTTCTTTCTTATTTTTTTGTTATTGTATTTTTTCTTCAATGCAGTGATGTTATTATTCTTGTATTCAATAAAAAATAAAAATAAAAAACAAACAAAACAAAAATATTCACTGTGGTTTAACCATTCACTGCCATTATATCAATCACTAGATTCAGCTCAAAATCTTTTTTAATGTTCTAGTGAAGAAATAAAATCACCTACATCTTGGATAACATGAGTAAAATAACAGAAAATTTTTGGGTGAACTATGCCTTTAAAGATGAACGCTCTCACCCAGAGGACAGCAGACACTGAGCTGCTGACAGGTGAGACTCTCTCTTTAATTAAACTCCACACGTCATTAAGGGAGAAGAGGAGAAACGAGGGACTGACAACAGAGGCGCTGCAAATGAACTGGCTGAAGAGGAACCTGTCGATTCAATGAACAACCACACGTTTTGCATGTTTTCTTCTTCTGTGGTTCTAAAGAACACTCAATAGGGTATACAGCATGCTAACAGGACTTTTAATTTGCCATGTAACCTGGGTTAACCGCTTCTGTTGAACTGTATGCCAACCCAGATTGTTTAAGGTCTGTTTTCTTCAAAAATCAGCGATCTCCACTAGCTGAGTGATATCTGATATAAAGTGGGTCTCAGATTGTTCAAGAAGCACTGCATTAAATTACATTTCCCCGCCATGTCTTTTTAATATGGGCATTTATTTTACCCCAGTGTATTCAATGGAGCTTCTGCGCTAGCCTGCCGATCTTGACACGCATGTGAGAGTAAACGACTTTGTCTCGTTTTACGCTTGAGCGTGAACATGGCCCGCGTGAACACTCAAATGGCAGATCTGCGTGAACGGCTGTAGATGTACAAATTTAATAACAACAATAATAAAAGTAATAATTCCTTACATTTATGCAGCGCTTTTCTAGACACTCACAGCGCTTTACACATAGGAAGGATCTCCTCATCCACCATTAGCATGTAGCATCCAGCTGGATGACGCGACGGCAGCCATTTTACACCAGAGCGCACACCACACACCAGCTGATTGGTGGAGAGGAGACAGTGATGAAGCCAATTATGGTATGGGGATGGTTAGGAAGCCAGGATGGACAGAGGTCAGATTTGGCCAGGATGCCGGGGTTAAACAACCACAGAGAGTCGGAACCTTGGTTTAACGTCTCATCCGAAGGACGGCGCTCACTGAGCAGTATAGAGTCCCCGTCACTATACTGGGGCATTAGGACCCACACACACCACAGGTTGGGCGCACAACAGGAAGTATAAAAAAAACCTGCAACTGCGTTAATTGCGTTCATTTTTTTTAACGCGTTATTTAAAATTAATCGCATGCGTTAATGCGTTAATTTTGACAGCGCTAATATATATATATATATATATATATATATATATATATATATAATTAATATATACACACACACACACATACATTTATATATATATATATATATATATCTATATATATATGTGTGTGTGTTTGTATATATATATATATATATATATATATATAAATATAAATATATATAAATATATATGTGTATATATATGTGTGTATATATATATATATATATATATATATATATATATATATATACACACACACACACATATATATAGATACATATATATATGTATGTATGTATGTATTTTTTTTTATTAATTTTTTTGGACAATCAATTTTGTGTCTAAAAAGTATCGCTTAGGCACCATTTTGGCACCGATACCATTTTAAAAGTATCGATTTAGCACCGGTATCGAAACAACTCAAACGATACCCAACCCTATTATCGAGGGATTTTTAAAGTCTTAGTTAATGTCACAGCGCAGTCTGTATGGCTGCACAGAATGATTTTACTATGGTAAAACCAAGAAAAACTCAATGTATTTTTATAAGGCTGTTTGGAGCCTTTTTTCCCCATGACTCACATTGTGTTAAATGCACACACATGCTGTTTTCAGTCTCGGGTGTCTGCATGTGTGTGTGTTTCAGTGCAGCTGGTGTAATAATAGACGTGGGCAGGACCCGTGTTGGGTATTTTTACCTGCCGGTTCTCCCAGGTGGCTGCACTGCATGCTGAGTTCAGGTGAGTCTGTTAATGAGGCTAATTAGGTGTAAAGGAGGTTGGTGCAAGGATCAGCTGTTCCTGGATCTGCTCTAATGATAAAGCTGCATAATCTCCAGTGCCACACAACAGATGACCAGCCACTCAGACCCCCAGCAGCCCACAATACCAGCCCCGGCGCGGCTCCCAGGGGTCCCGCAGCGCGTCTGCAAACATATGCTGTACAGAACAACATCGGCAGACAATAATACAGTTTAATATAATCACTCAGGATGCTGACAGAGATACTGTTACAGAGTGGTGTCATTTAGCTTTGTGTCGTTCCCCTCCACACTGTCAAAAACAATTAGTTGACTTTACTTAAAAAAAATAAATAAATTAGTCAACCCATTGCTAATGCAGCCCATTACAGTAGTTGACTTATTGAAGCGTGAAAATCAGTTTCTTTGCAGTGATTAGTTGATTTTCCTCTTTAAAAAGTGAGTAAACCTGTTGATTTTAAAGCAATTTGTTGATTTTAAAGTGATTAGTTGACTAAGCTCTGAGGTTTTAAATGAGTAAACCCGAAGATTTTAAAGTGAATAGTTGATTTTAAAGCGATTAGATGACTAATCGCTTTAAAATCAACTAATCACTTTAAAATCAAATAATCACTGTAAAATCATCAGGTTTACTCATTTAAGCGACAGGTTTACTCACTTATTTACTCGCTTTTTAAAAGTAAAATCAACCAATTGCTTTAAAATCATCGTTTACCTATGTAAAACCTCAGGTTTACTGATGTATTTACTCGCTTTTTAAAAAGATTAGTCAACTAATCGCTTTAAAATCAACTGAGTAAATACGTCAGTAAAACTGAGGTTTTACATTGGTAAACTTGATGATTTTAAAGTGATTATTTGATTTTAAAGCGATTAGTTGACTTTACTTTTAAAAAGCGAGTAAATAAGGGAGTAAACCTGCTGCTGTAAATGAGTAAACCTGATGATTTTAAAGCGATCAGTTGATTTCTAAGGCGATTAGTTGACTAAGCTTTAAAGCGACTAAATATGTGAGTAAACGTGTTGGTTTAAATGAGTAAACCCGATAATTTTAAAGCGATTAGTTGATTTTAAAGTGATTGGTTGATTTTAAAGCGATTAATTGACTAAGCTTTTAAAAGAGAGTAAATACGCGAGTAAACATGTTGTTTTATGAGTAAACTCGATAATTTTAAAGTGATTAGTTGATTTTACAGTGAATAATTGACGACACTTAAAAAAATCAAATCAATAAGTGAGTAAACATGTTGTTTTAAATGAGTAAATATTAATGATTTTAAAGTGATTAGCGATTAGTTAACTAAGCTTTTAAAAAGCGAAAGCGAGTAAATGCATGAGTAAACCTGTTGCTCTAAATGAGTAAACCCGATGATTTTAGAGAGATTAGTTGACTTTACTTTTTAAGATGTAAGTAAAACTCGTTGCTTTTAAAGCGATTAGTTGACTTAACCTAAAGTGAGTAAACCTGTTGCTTTTATAGTGATTAGCTGATTTTTTTAAAGTGAGTAAACCTGTTGCTTCTAAAGTGATTGGATGACTTAGTAAAGTGAGTAAAACTTGTTGCTTTTAAAGCGATTAGTGGACTTTTTCAAAAGTGAGTAAATCTGTTGCCTTTTAAGTAATGAATTTACTGTAAAATAAGTAAGTAAACATGTTGCTTTTAAAGCAATTAGTTGACTTAAAAAAGTGAGTAAACCTGTTGCTTTTAAAGCGATTAGTTGACTTAAAAAAGTGAGTAAACCTGTTGCTTTTAAAGCGATTAGTTGACTTAAAAAAGTGAGTAAACCTGTTGATTTTAGAGCGATTAGTTGACTTAAAAAAGTGAGTAAACCTGTTGCTTTTAAAGCAATTAGTTGACTTAAAAAGTGAGTAAACCTGTTGCTTTTAAAGCAATTAGTTGACTTAAAAAAGTGAGTAAACCTGTTGCTTTTAAAGCGATTAGTTGACTTAAAAAAGTGAGTAAACCTGTTGCTTTTAAAGCGATTAGTTGACTTAAAAAAGTGAGTAAACCTGTTGCTTTTAAAGCGATTAGTTGACTTTTTCAAAAGTGAGTAAATCTGTTGCCTTTTAAGTAATGAATTTACTGTAAAATAAGTAAGTAAACATGTTGCTTTTAAAGCAATTAGTTGACTTAAAAAAGTGAGTAAACCTGTTGCTTTTAAAGCGATTAGTTAATTTTACTTATTAAAAGTGAGTAAAGCTGTTGCTTTTAAAGCAATTAGTTGAATTTAAAAAAGTGAGTAAACCTGTTGCTTTTAAAGCGATTAGTTGAATTTAAAAAAGTGAGTAAACCTGTTGATTTTAAAGCGATTAGTTGACTTAAAAAAGTGAGTAAACCTGTTGATTTTAAAGCGATTAGTTGACTTAAAAAAGTGAGTAAACCTGTTGCTTTTAAAGCGATTAGTTGACTTTAAAAAAAGTGAGTAAACCTGTTGCTTTTAAAGCGATTAGTTAATTTTACTTATTAAAAGTGAGTAAAGCTGTTGCTTTTAAAGCAATTAGTTGAATTTAAAAAAGTGAGTAAACCTGTTGATTTTAAAGCAATTAGTTGACTTAAAAAAGTGAGTAAACCTGTTGATTTTAAAGCGATTAGTTGAATTTAAAAAAGTGAGTAAACCTGTTGATTTTAAAGCAATTAGTTGACTTAAAAAAGTGAGTAAACCTGTTGATTTTAAAGCGATTAGTTGACTTAAAAAAGTGAGTAAACCTGTTGCTTTTAAAGCGATTAGTTGACTTAGTAAAGTGAGTAAACCTGTTGATTTTAAAGCAATTAGTTGACTTTACTTTAAAAGCAACGGGTTTACTCAATTTTTAAAAGTCAACTAATTCCTTAAAAACAACAGGTTTACACACATTTTAAAGCGATTCGTCGATTTCACTTTACAATGAGTAAACCCCTTGCTTTTAAGCAATTAGTTTACTTATAAAAAGTAAGTAAACTAGTTGCTTTTAAAGTGTTTAGTTGATTTTACTTATAAAAAGAGAGTATACCCAATGCTTTTACAAAGACTAGTTGACTTCATTTAAAAAAAACTAAACAAAAAACAAGCTAGTTTTAAAGCAATTAGTTGGCTTTACATTAAAAACCTGTAAACCATCAGCTATTTAAATCGATAAATTTACTTTTAAATATTCAAGTCCATTTTAGATCCATTTCAGAGATAACAAATCATGAAGAAAATGCACGATAATCATTAATTTCTCATTTATTCTCCATGACATTCACATATAAATTAAATAAGCTGTGTTACATTATCACTTTTATTAATTTGATGCTCGAAAACCAGTTTTCATCAGCATATGCGAATAACTACATGCAAATGAGATATGGGAGCAAAAGTAAAATTCTTTCTCTTTAAATCTTTTTAAACGGAGACATACTTTTGCCAGCTGTTGCAGAGATTTATGAACACACACACACAAATGTCTCAATGCGTTTCATTAAGCAGTCAGCACACATAAACAAACACACACTATTGGATCAGAGCGTACTGCAGGCAGTGCTTGAGCTGATTGATTAGTTTTGGGGCCAGAGAGGCCACAGGCCATGCAGAGATCAGGACGAGAGACCTATCGAAAATCACTATGGCTTCTTCTCTGCCTGCTGCTCTTCTCTCTCTCCCTCTCATCTGCGCATCATAAACACACACATCCGTAACACCGTCGCCCACCATTGGGAGCAATCTGTCAATCCTGAGTCTCCATTACTGAGATGGTCAACACACACACACACACACACACACACACACACACACGCCGAGAGAGAACAGTTAATTTACTTTGACTTCAGGTCAATTATGTCCAGTTGTATGCTGGTTTACTTTTAATTAGTTTAAAAAAGGAAATATTTCTAACTGCAGTGCTTTAAACTTGCGCTCGGATATAATATTTATAAGTGCTGAGGAAAGTCGTACTGTTATTTCTAAGCAACTACATATTAGGGCTGCACAAAATATGGTTTCAGCATTGATATCACAATGAGTGCATCTACAAGATATGCATTATTGAGTCTGAAATATAGCTGACCAGGAGCCATGGTATTGTATTTAATTGCTTAATTTATATTGGATATACACGCACCGGCCACTTTATTAGGTACACCTTACTAGTACTGGGTTGGACCTGCTTGTGCCTTCAGAACTGCCCTAATCCTTCGTGGCATAGATTCAGCAAGGTACTAGAAATATTCCTCAGAGATTTCGCCCCATATTGACATGATAGCATCACACAGTTGCAGCAGATTCGTCGGCTGCACATCCATGATGCTAATCTCCCGTTCCACCACATCCCAAAGGTGCTCTATTGGATTGAGTTCTGGTGACTGTGGAGGCCATTTGAGTACAGTGAACTCATTGTCATGTTCAAGAAACCAGTCTGAGATGATTGGCGCTTTATGACATGGTGTGTTATCCTGCTGGAAGTAGCCATCAGAAGATGGACACACTGTGGTCATAAAGAGATGGACATGGTCAGCAACAACACTCAGCGTTGACACGATGCTCAATTGGTACTAATGGGCCCAAAGTGTGCCAAGAAAATAAAGTTGTCAAAATGATCACCAATTAGTGTTGTCCCACATAAAAAGCTAACATTCTTTTACATAACTGGAAATCATTACAAATGTGCGTCAGGTTTTTGTCCTCAAACTGCTCCTGTGTGTAGCACTAGTCTCTTACACATCTCATTCGAAGCCTTCAGTAGTGTTTTGATGTGATTTCTGACTGTTGTAGCTATGAAATCCCTGAAAAATCATTCAGCGTTTAGTGATATGGAGCTGTAATGTACTCAAAACTTGCCGGAACTACTTTACTATGCGTGTAATCATCTGAAAATAAAGGGATGCCCATCTGCCAATCAGAATCAAGCACTCAAAAGCCCTGTGCTATAAGAATAATTATATAAAAAGTTTGTAGCTCTACACTGTCCTTGCCGCTTAAAATTACATTTTATTTATTCATGACCACTAAAAACAAGAAAGCAACAAATTTTCATCATCCGTTTGTTAAGTGGTGACGTATGTAATACTGTTTCCGGGTCCAAGCCGCCATTCATTTGAGTGGAGAAATCATTCGTTTATGGCAGGGGTCACCAAACTTGTTCCTGGAGGGCCGGTGTCCTGCAGATTTTAGCTCCAACCCTAATCAAACCCACCTGAACAAGCAAATCAAGGACTTGCTAGGTATACTTGAAACATCCAGGCAGGTGTGTTGAGGCAAGTTGGAGCAAAACCCTGCAGGGACTCCAGCCCTCCAGGACCGAGATTGGTGACCCCTGGTTTATGGTCACGTTTTATTCCTATCACACATTAAAGTTGATTTTATATAAAGTCATTGTGTACACAACAATCTCTGGGCTTGCTGCATAACAAATAGCAAAAATGTAACAATTTATAAAAAATGAATGACTTTCTGGCCATCGGATATTAGGCATTGACATATATATTGCGATCGTGATTTTTGAAAGTATTAAATCGCTTTGTAAACGTTTATTATTACCATTTCATGAGTCTCCCCATTCAGTTGAATAGAGCGCTTGGACCCGGAAGCCGCTCCGCGTGACGTCACACTTAACAAGCGGATAGTGACACCCCCTTATTACTGTATCTCCCAGAACATTCTTATTTGTTTTCTCCACCAAAAAAAAAAATTCATACACATTTCATACACACTGGCAATTCAAAGTGCTTTACATAAACAAGAATAAAAAAAGACAAGTATAAGAAAATAAAAACAAACAAACAATAAAACGATATTAAAATGTGTTAAAAAAGGTGTTAACAAAACAAAAAACAAAAGAAAGACAATAGTGCGATCTGTCGACACATAGCACAGTGCTCATTCAGTAAAGGCACAGCTGAACAGATGTGTTTTCAGTCTTGATGTGAATGTGCCTAATGTTGGAGCACATCTGATCATTTCTGGAAGCTGATTCCAGCAGCAGGGGGCGCTGTTAGTAGCTGAAAGCCGATTCACCCTGCTTTGACTGAACTCTTGGAATTTCTAGTTTATTTAAAGATCTGAGTGATCTGTTGGGTTTGTATTCAGTCAGTATATCTGTAATGTATTGAGGTCCTAGGCCATTTAGTGATTTATAGACCAGTAATAATACTTTAAAATCTATTCTGAATGTAACTGGCAGCCAGTGTAGAGGTCTGAGGACAGGTGTGATGTGCTCTGATTTCCTGCTTCTGGTCAGAATCCTGGCCGCAGCATTTTGGATGAGCTGCAACTGTCTGACTGTATTTTAGGGAAGGTTCGTGAGGAGGCGGTTACAGTAATCCATCCTGCTGCTGATAAAACCATGAACAAGTTTCTTCACTGGAAACAAAGCATCTGATTCTTGCTATGTTTTTGAGATGATAGTATGCTGATTTACTGACTGCTTTGACATGACTGTTGAAACTCAGATCTGACTCCAGAGTCACACCAAGATTCTTGACCTTATTTTTTGTTGTTTGACCTTTAGAGCCAAGGTACACATTCACCTTGAGAACCTCATCTCTGTTCCCAAACACAATCACTTCAGTTTTCTCTTTGTTTAACTGAAGAAAGTTTTGGCACATCCAATTGCTCATTTCATCAATGCATTGGCAGAGGGTGTCAATGGGGCTGTAGTCATTAGGCTGTAAGGCTAGGTAGATCTGAGTGTCATCAGCAGAGCTGTGGTAGGAGATTTGATTCTTTCTCATTATTTGGCTCAGGGGGAGCATGTAAAGGTTGAACGGTAGAAGTGCCAGAATTGATCCTAGTGGGACTCCACATGTCATTGGTGTCCACCTCTACCTATGGTCACCTATACTGACATGGTAACCTCTCCCTTCAAGGTAAGATCTGAACCATTTGAGTACCGTCCCAGACAGCCCAACCCAGTTTTCCAGCCTATCCAGAAGCATGCTGTGATCGACTGTGTCAAAATGCGGCACTGAGATCGAGCAGTACCAGCACTGTTATTTTACCTGAATCTGTATTTAGGCGGATATCATTGATTATCTTTAAAAGGGCGCTCTCTGTACGGTGATGTGCTCTGAAACCAGATTGAAAATTGTCTAAACACCCCTTGAAATTTAAGAACTTGTTAACCTGGTTGAAAACAACTTTTGCAATGATTTTGCCAATGAAAGGGAGAAGCAAACAATATTTTTTTTTACTGTAAAGTTTGGTAACACTTAAGTTTGATTATCAACTCTCACTATTATGTAGTGCTGGGGTTTTCAAAGTGTGAGGCGTGCCTCCCTAGGGGGGCACCAGAGCATGTCAGGGGAGGCGCGGGAAAATGTTTTTATAATAAAAATATAATAATTAAGTTTAATTATTATATGTATTTTTTATTATTTTTAAACGTTTTAATTAAACAAAGCTAAAAAAAATAATACATCATAAGAAAACCTTTTTTACCCAGAAGGCCATAGCTGTGAATTCGCTTCTGTTTGGCAAGCCCACCAATACAGGTATATACCTGCTAATTATGCCTGCTAATACAATCGATTGGTTTCTGAGACCCCCCGATTCAAAGCCTTCAAGTTCAGGGCTTAAACCCAAAAGACGACAATATGATGATCAGCATTTGAGTTTAGGATTTACGTGGACAGGACCAGCTGATGAACCACGACCTTTATGTGTGGTTTGTCAAGATATTTTGGCTAATGACAGCACGAGACCCGCTAAACTTCGGCGACACCTTGAAACCAAGCGTGATGAGGTAGCAGGAAAACCTCCAGAATTTTTTGTGTGTGTGTGCGTGCATGTTTGGGAGGAGGGGGGCGCCAATGGATAAGTTGTGTCAAAAGGGAGGTCCACTGTCTTAGACTTTGAAAAACCCTGATGTATTGGCTTATACTTGTCTATTATTACAGTTTTTCTCCATTGGTTTGGCTCATTCTTGAATTTACACCGAGTGTAAACATGTTAGCACCACAACCAAACTATTACTATTGGATTTTCACCGCATTTTGTGACCAGTTTAACACACGCGGCTTTCTGACGCTACCTGCTGAGTGCAAGTTTCCGGGTAATACGGAGGGTTTTTTTCTCTCATTCGCCGGGCGGTATCAAACACTGCATGAAAAATACACACTTAGAGCAGCTCCTCGAATCAAATATCTCGTTTGTCATGAGGGGCATGAATGAAATTCCTGAATGAAAGAGCCAAACTGCAGTTAAAGTCCACCATTTAATAATTTGGCAAATAATTTGATTACTGATGTCCATGTAAACAGTCACATTCTCCCCTGTGTGTGTGTGTGTGTGTGTGTGTTTTGACTCTGAAACTCAGCGCGTGCCTAAATCGACATCCCATATGATCCCTCTTTTCTTCCTCTGACACTCCTCCCTAAACAGAGCTGGACACGCCCACTTTCCTGACTTTTTCCAAAGTAGAGGTGTGAAAACACCCTGCTGAAACGAGGGGGTTTCATGGCCCTTTAATAAGCAGCAAATTTGGAGTGTATTAAGCTAAAAGTAAAGGCTCCTACACACCGGGACGTTTTTTGTTTGCGTTTATCATCAGTGTTTTACGAGACGTTTTTCAGTGTTCAAACCCAAGCGCTTTTCTCTGGCGTCAAGCAGAAGAGTATGCTAAATCACTCTTTTGACGTTAGATGGCGCTGCACAACTATAAGCTTCTGACACCCGGTTATAACACAGAAGAAGTGGAGGAGCAGAAGTTCACAGTCACACGCATGTTGTTAAATTTACTGGTGACTCGAACAAGCATGGATGGTTCAAGCAGCAGCTCCAGCTTTAGCGATGAAGAAGTGATTATTGTTTACCAGAGCAATAAGCAACTGCACGTTCATATCGCCTTTGGGCATCTTCTTCAATGTGCGCTCACATTGACAGTTTTGCGCTTGAGCGCCTCCAAGTGCTGTTTACTGTAACTACAGCAGCTCCGTGTACATGAACAAAGGTGCCGATCTGATTGGTGGAGAAGGTTTAAGGCTGATTTATACTTCTGCGTCAAATGCCGGTGTATGCTACGGCGCTGACGCATAGTCCTTCACCGTGGCCGTCGGCGTCGCTGACGTGCACCTCTCAAAAAATGTAACTACACGTCGCAACGACGCGTTGCGTAAGCTCTGTGATTGGTAGCGCTGACGAGTCTGGGCGGGACCGAGAGCCTCGTCGCGAGCGAGTGATTACAAGTGTGGAGTCCCGTGAAGGAGCTCCGGATGGAAAGTTTTGTTTTGTGTTTACCTCATAGTTAAAGTTGTTGCACGTCCGCCGGTTCCTGCCTCAAAATGAGCGAGTTTGAGACACTTGTACATCCCGGAAGTGTTCAGGAAAAGCAAAACAGAGGCGAAGAAACTCGACACAGAGGAACATTTACACCTCACTGCCAACTAGCGTTTCGGAAGTGTTAATGCAGACCAACAGAGACAGCAGCAGAAGTATAAATGCACAGCTACGCGCGTTGCAATCGCCGTGGGTCACGCCGGTCACTTGACGCAGAAGTATAAACCAGGCTTTAGACGCCGTGCGTCAAAAAAAAAAAAAAAAAAACGAGCATGAGGTGGTTTTTTTTTTTTAAAAAGTGACGCTTTTGCGCCTGGCGTTTTGCACGTTGGTGTGCACAATCACATTGATGTCCTTTATTTAGTTACGAGGCGTTAAACGTCGACGGAAAACGTGAGCAAAAAACGTCTCTGTGTGCACGGGCCTTAAAGCTGCGGTCACACTGCACTTTTCTCCCTATAGACTTCCAATCATACGCATGCGAATGTGTCAGACCGGAAACATAAGGTTGTGCAGTAGGTTTTGCATTTCGCTGCATTGGAAAGTTGCGAAATTGCATCACATGATTGGGTGAGACCAATCGAGGATCAAAGCATGAACTCTCTGGACAAATATTTAAATTAAGGACCAATAGCTTGCTTTTTAAAATGTCTAATCATTTTTTTATTTCCGCCCCTTTTTGCAGTGCTGTATGACAGAATTTCCCACGCACAAACTCTAGTGTGACTGCGGCATAATAGTTAAGGGGATAGTTTACTCACCTTTATAGATTACTTATTCATTTTCCTTCAGCTTAGTCACTTATTTATCAGGGGTCACCACAGCGGAATGAACCATCAACTATTCCAGCTATTGCTTTACACAGCGGATGCCATTCCAGCTGCAACCAGTACTTGGAAACACCCATACACACTTATTCACACACACTACGACCGATTTAGTTATTCAATTCTGCTATAGCGCATGTGTTTGGACTGGGGAAAACTGGAGCACCCGGAGAAAACCCACGCCAATAAGGGGAGAACATGCAAACTCCACACAGAAACGGCAACGGCAGCGACCTTCCTGCTGTAAGGCCACAGTGCTAACCACTGAGCCAACGTGCCACCCCTTTATATGAATTTCTATTCAACACAGAAGAATATATTTTATAGGAAGCTTGAATCCTGTAACCATTGACTTCCATAGTACTGTTTTTCCTACAATGTAAGTCAATGGTTACAGGTTTTCAGCTTTCTTCAAAACATCTTTTGTGAAAGAAATACATGTTTTTAAAACACTTGAGGAAGATTAAATAGTGAGTAAACATTATTTTTTGGGGGGTGAACTATCCCTTTAATGGTTTGCTAGTAGTGAGAATCGTACCTTAAAATTAAACATGACTGAAAGTTCCATTAATCAAAAAGCTGTTGACTCAAACATTTAATTAGCTGTCACTGTGCTTTCTGTCAGCCGCCTTCACCACAGTCACCCGAATAATACCGAGTGAAACAGGTGACAAATGTGCTGTGCTTTGATTGGGCCTCATTTCGCATTATGTAAAGCATATGCTAATTTTAAAACGACACACAACTCACATCCAGCGCTTGTCAGTGTGAATGTGTGTGTTTGTTACCGCCGCTGGCCGCTGGATGGCAGTGTTGTGTCACTGCATCGGTGCAAAATAAAGGCCTCTGAAGTTGAGGGATAGTTCACCCCAAAAAACAAATGTACTCAACATTTACTCTCCCTCAAGTGGTTATACACCTTTACGATTGTCTTTCTTCTGCTGAAACTAAAAGATGACATTTTAAAGAAAGCTGAAAAACTGTATTTATGGTTAAAAAAGCAGTACATATTTGCGATTCATGTTTTTATTTCCCATTTGTTCATGCTTTTGAATTGCATTACAGGATCTTGATCTTTCTTCCAACAACTTTTACCCTTGAAAAGTTGGAAAAACTCACTTTTATAAACATTTTTAAGTTTAAATTAAGGCTGCTCGATATTGGAAAAATCTGATATCGTGATGCTTTATTTTTCTGCCATATACAGTTGAAGTCAGAATTATTAACCCCCCTTTGAATTTTATATCTTTTTTTAAATGTTTCCCAAATGATGTTTAACAGAGCAAGGAAATTTTCACTGTATGTCTGATAATATTTTAATATTTGTTTTATTTCGGCTAGAATAAAAAAAAGTTTTAATTTTTTTAAGCACCATTTTAAGATCAATATTATTAGCCCCCTTTAAGCTATATATTTCCGACAGTCTACAGAACAAACCATCGTTATACAATAACTTGCCTAATTACCCTAACCTGCCTAGTTAACCTAACTAACATACTTAAGCCTTTAAATGTCACTTTAAGCTGTATAGAAGTGTCTTGAAAAATATCTATTATATGTCATCATGGCAGAGATAAAATAAACCAGTTATTAAAACTATTATGTCTAGAAATGTGTTGAAAAATCTGCTCTCCGTTGAACAGAAATTGGGGAAAAAAATAAACAGGGAGGCTAATAATTCTCATTTCTGAACTGTATATTTCAATATGAACATGTCCACCAGTTTCTTTATAGCTCTATTTGACTCTTTTTCTGTTGAGCCTAACAGTATTCAGGTACAGAAATTGAATAAACAAAAACCAAAGAAAATTGCTTTTCTAACTTTTTAGTAACTAGCTTTTTTCTCATTTCTATGTAAAGATTTACCTGACTCACGATTCGACATGATTCACGATACTAATCTCACAATTCACAATTTAGTCACGATGTTTAAACAAAATTATTTGAAACGAGTTTAAGGTGAAGAGCCCTTTCATTTTTTTCTTGAATACTGCAAATTCTTTGCTAAAAAACCCACTTTCTGCCATAACTAAATGGGGTATATGTCAAGCTTGTGTTCTTCCCATGCTGATAAACTTCCGGTGACCTGTTATTGTGAGTTTTTTTTTCCATTTTATACGGTTCCTTTTACAGCCTCGATGTTGTAATGTCATTAAAATACATTCAGTTAAATAAACTTTAGCATTCATTTAGATGCTCAAGCATAAAATGAGACAAAAAGTCATTTACTCGCACGCGCCTGTCAGGATCGGCAGGCTAGCGCAGAAGCTCCATTGAATACACTGGGGTAAAATTAATGCTTATATTAAGGCAAGGCAAGTTAAGTTTATTTATATAGCACATTTCATACACAGTGGCAATTCAAAGTGCTTTACATAAACAAGAATAAAAGAAACAAGTAAAATAAAAATAAATAATAAAAATGAGTAAAAAAAAACAAACAAACAAAAAAAACCCACAAAAACAAACTATTATAAAGACATGGAAAATGTAATTTAATGCAGTGCTTCTTCTACAATCTGAGACCCACTCTATATCAGATATCACTTACCCTGTAAAGATCGCAGATTTTTAAAGAAAACAGACCTTAAATGCGCTGGTTTTTGCATTGGCATACAGTTTGCCGGAATCGCTTAACCCAGGTTACTGGCAAATTAAAAGTCCTATTAACATGCTTCGGCATATATCCTATTGCTATTTTATAAACAAATAAGTTCCATTTTTTATAATAAGAAGACTCATTAATATAAACAAACTAAAACTGTGACTGTGCTGGGATTTGACATTTTTAAAAAGAAATCTCAGACTATCTGTGTTTTCTGGCATAAACTGAGATCTTTGCACATTTACAATGTCTCCTGCTGATGAGAAAACTCTTTCACTGGGGACTGAGACAGCTGGTGTGGAGGGCAAAGCCTTTCCTTATCCAGAGAGCAGAGTGTACAGAGGTGGTCAATAGGCCCTCTGGTCCAGGGCACTGACCACTGACATAAAATACCGAAAATTACTAATTATAAAGTAGGATAGAGACAGGAGCTGAACATGATTATGATGGTGAATAAATTAATATTACTTGTATAATTAATTACTATACAGTTGAAATCAGAATTATTAAACCCTCTTTGATTTTTTTTTTTTTTTTGTACTTTTATATTTCCCAAATGATGTTTCACAAAGCAAGGAAATTTGCACAGTATGTCTGATAATAGTTTTTCTTCTTAAGAAAGTCTTATTGGTTTCGGCTAGAATAAAACAAAAGCCATTGCAAGTTCAATATTATTAGCCCCTTTAAGCTATTATGTTTTTTGATAGTCTACAGAACAAACCACTGTTGTACAATAACTTGCCTAATTACCCTAACCTGCCTAGTTACCCCAATTAACCTACACTGTAAAAAATGTCCGTGATTTCAACGGTAAAAAAACTGTAAAAATGCTACAGTACAAATCCGTAACCTGGTTAACGGTATGTTTCCTTAATATATTCGGCGAATAACCGTAAACTGAGTTTCCCAGAATTCCCTGCATGGCACATCACTTTTTATGCTTTTTGTTGACATTATGGATCTTTTTAGTTGTTTCCCCATTAGTTATGCACATTAGAGATTTATGTTACATCTAATGTTGATAAACAATGTTTATTTCATGGCTTTAATTTTATGCGTGTTACCATACTGGTGTTCAGTAGCTGTGTGAATGACACTGAGCACCTTCTATATGCTGATACTCTTTTCTGCTTGTGGGAAAAGTTCATTGTGATGAGCATTGGCTCATTAAGTAACTTCCTCATCACCACCTGCATGTGGGTGTGCTAACGTGACTAACTGTGTAACAAAAGAAGAAGTGTAGATGTTGGTAATTCAAAATACAGACAAATAACCTCTATAAATTAATAAAATACAGTAGTTTACCATAAAAATGAGCAATTACTTTTACGGTTTGTACTGTGTTTTTAACGGTAAAGTACTGGCAACCACAGCTGCCGTTTTTTTACCGTAAATTTTACGGATTTATTTTTTACAGTGTAGTTAAGCCTTTAAATGTCACTTTAAGCTGTATAGAAGTGTCTTGAAAAATATCAAGTCAAATATTATTTACTGTCATCATGGCAAAGATAAAATAAATCAGTTATTAGAAATGAGTTATTAAAACTATTATGTTAAGAAATGTGCTGAAAATCTGCTCTCAGTTAAACAGAAATTGGGGGAAAATAAGCAGCGAGGTGAATAATTCTGGCTTCAACTGTACATTGCAATATGAACATTCTCACCAGTTTCTTTATAGCTCGATTTGATTTGAGCCTAACAGTATTCAGGTACAGAAAATGAATAAACAAAACCACAGAAAATGACTTTTCCAACATTTTGTAAACTAGTCTTTCACACATAGCCCCTTTCACACATACAGACCTTTCCGGAAAATTACCGGCAATTTTCCGGGAAGGTTGTATGTGTGAACAGGCCCTTTTAGAAAATACCGGTAAATTCGTTCTGGCTATTTTCCGGAAAGAGAAGTTGTAACATTACCGGTAATTTGCCGGAATGCTGCGCTGTGTGAATGCAGAAGGAAGATTGCCGGAAAGAGCGCGTGCACGTCTAGATTGTGCTGACGTGAGATGCCTGCTTTAGCCAATCAGAACAGTCAGACGCATTCACGTGCGCGCGGTTTATGAGAATAAAAGCCTTTGAATATTTTTCCAGACACCTTTAGCTGCTAGATGTTAGTCAGATCACGTTTCTATGTTCCTTCTTAATGCTAACTGTGTAAATAATTATCGATAAAATGCTTATGGTAATCCGTTATTTGTTTACCTTCAAGCTTTGCGTGTGCCCGTGAGCGCCAGCACACACACATCATGTACATCTTGACATGTGAAAGTGTTTCTCCTTGTTTTCATAGGAGTTGTACTCAATACTGATCCATCCAAAGAGTTTGTAATGTAGTCAAATGTTTACAAACACAAGCGCAGCTGTTTAGAGCTCATTTCTGGTTAATGATGTCAGAATTTACTGGTATTTTGCGATGGATGTGTGAATGCTCTTTTCCGGAAAATTTCCGTAACGTCCTCGCCTGTGTGAACAGCGCTTTTTTGAATTTACCGGTAAAGTCATTCCGGAAATTTGCCGGATATTTACCGGTATCACTGTGTGAAAGGGGCATTTGTTTCATTTCTAGGAATGTAACAATTCACCTGACTCACAATTCACATGCGTTTGTTCAGACAACCCCAGAATTAAAAGCATTGTATCCGGTTGCAATTGCAACTTCAACACCTCGATTTAATAGTTTTCTAGACCATATATTTGGGTGCACTAGTTTTTGGACCATCATCTTACATTTCTTTGATAGATCAGCTCCAGATTTGGCTTCAGTACTGACTAATCTAATATATATGCACAAATATAACATAGTATAAAGGACACAATTTATAAAATATTATTATGTTTTTAAAACAATAGCACACAAATGTAATTCAACATTTTTTTTCTGCAACATTTAAGTTCCGTGCGCATCTATAGTGTGTGTAATATTCAGTCAACAGTGCGTGCATGCAATAATCAAATGTAATGTAAGGCTTTATACTATTAAAACTATGAATTTAAAAGAGAGATTAGTGAGGGGTGTACCTATATATGCTGAGCACTGCATATCAGTGTTTCTCAACCACGTTCCTGGAGGCCCACCAGCACTGCATGTTTTGGATGTCTTCTTGGTCACACCCATTACAGGTCTTTTAGTCTCTGCCAATGAGCTGATAATCTGAATCTGGTGGGTTTGAATATGGAGACATGGAAAATATGCACAGCTGGTGGTCCTCCAGGAACGTGGTTGAGAAACACTGATGTATATACTATAAAACTGCAGGTCAACTATGCTTATATATAATAACTTGAACTGTAAATCTAGTTACTAGTTAATTAAAGTTCTTAATAACCAATAAAGGATTTGATTGCAATGTAATGTGCAGCTTTTGTAAATTATAGCAACTCAAAGGTTTCAAAAGCATTATTAAATGATGACAAATTTCAGTTTTGCGTGAACTATCCCTTTAAATTCATCTCAAAGTGAATTTAAAGAGATGAATTTCCTCCAGCTCAGGACAGACACTTTCACTGTCCCCTTATATTTCAATAGAGTATGTTCTCAGTTTTGTAAGAGACTGAATCTCTCTCTGTGTGTGTGTGTGTTTCCAGGCTGCCTAATTAAAACTCTCGAGCTCAGCGTGTGTGCGCGCGTCGCAGAGCAACGTGTGCTGAATGTGGGCCTACATGCACAGCGAACTTGGATCCGGGTGCATCACGAGATCTGTGCATGCATGCATGTGTGTGTGTGTGTGTTGGTGATCTCCCATGAGTCTGTGCTGAAGCAGAGTGGAGATCTGCAGGCTTCTGCCCCCAGGATCCAGCACCAGCCCCGCACAGCTGCCACCGAGGAGTGCCAGGAAACAGCGCCCCGTGTAACACACACGCACGCACACCGGGAGATCTGCCTCCAAATTGGCTTGACAACATTGAGAAGTATTTGTAGTTATTAAGTAAATTAGGCAGTGCATTCTCAGTGGTTATGCTCGCAATGGAATATAGAATAAGCGTCGTCTGCATGCTGCAGTGCCCCGCTTAAATGCTTCCCTTTAGGTTATTATAATGTTTCTGGATCTTCTTTGAATTTTTAGATGGTCACGTCCTTTTTGGAGCGAACTTTGCATTTGATTATTGAATGCATGACATGTTGTCAATGCCACAAACGCATACAGTTAAAGTCAGAATTATTAGCCCCCCTGAATTATTAGACGGCTTGTTTATTTTTCCCCCAATTTCTGTTCAACGGTGGCCATGATGACAATAAATAATCTTTGACTAGATATTTTTCAAGACACTTCTGTACAGCTTAATAACATTTAAAGGCTAAACTAGGTTAATTAGGCAGGTTAGGGGAATTAGGCAAGTTATTGTATAATGATGGTTTGTTCTGTAGATTATCGAGGAAAATATAGCTTAGAGGGGCTAATAATATTGTCTCTAAAATGGTGCTTAAAAATTAAAAACTGCTTTTCACCAGTTTCTTTATAGCTCTATTTGATTTGAGCCAAACAGTATTCAGGTACAGAAACTGAATAAACAAAACCACAGAAAATTACTTTTCTAACATTTTGTCAAGTTTTTGTCTCATTTCTAGGAATGTAACGATTCACCTGACTCACAATTCGACACGATTCACATGCATTTGTTCAGACAATCCCAGAATTAAAATTGGATCCGGTTGCAATTGCAACTTCAACACCTCGAATTACTATTTTTCTGACATAAATGGTTGCGTTTTTTGGACGCTTTTGAGTTTTTGGACCGCTATCTTACATTATTTTGATAGATCAGCTCCAGATTTGGCTTCAGTACTGACTAATCTAATATATACGCACAAATATAACATAGTATAGCTTCCTATTAAAAATATGAACTTAAAAGAGAGATTAGTGAGGGGTGTACTTCTACATGCTGAGCACTGTATATCAGTGTTTCTCAACCATTAGAGGGGCAAATAATATTGTCCCTAAAATGGTGCTTAAAAATTAAAAACTGCTTTTATTCTAGCCGAAATAAAACAAATAAGACTTTCTCCAGAAGAAAAAAATATTATCAGACATACTGTGAAAATTTCCTTGCTCTGGTAAACATCATTCGGGAAATATTTAAAAAAGAAAAAAAAAACTAAAGGGGGGCTAAAAATTCTGATTGCAACTATAAAATGCCTTAAATTGTTTTCTTTTGATTATTAAAATATGTTTCAAAGTTCTTTTAATTTTTTGGGGGGTGGGGGGTTGGGGATTACATTTGATTATTGCATGCGCGCACTGTTGACTGAATATTACACTATAGATGCACACGGAACTTAAAAGATACAGAAAAAAAAGTTGAATTAAATTTGAGGGCTATTGTTTTAAAAACATACTAATATTTCATAAATTGTGTCCTTTAGGTTATTTAAATGTTTCCGAACGTTCTTTGAATTTTTAGAATGTTCATGTTTTTTGCATTGGATTATTGCATGCATAAAATGTTGTCGATGTCACACACAAACAGACACATGCACCCACTTGACGGACATGCAACCAAGATGTTTCAGAAAAAATGTGGAAGGGTTGGGGTCGAGGGACACTGCATTTGATTACTGCATGCATGAAATGTTGTCAATGTCACACAAACACACGCACGCATGCACACACTTGATGGACATGCAAGTAAGATGTTTCAGAAAATAAGTGGGGTGGGGGGTTGGGGTCGAGGGACACTGCATTTGATTATTGCGTGCATAAAATGACTGAATGTCCTACACACACACAGACACACACAGACACACACAGACACACACAGACACACACACACACACACACACACACACACACACACACACACACACACACACACACACACACACTAGATGCACATACAACTAAGATGTGCCAGTGAAACTGCAGTGCTGTGATTTTGAGAACATTATAATAATCCTTAAATGGCTCCTTTTAGGTCATTAAATACTTCTCAATATTCTTATAAAGTTTAAAATGTTCATGTTTTTTGAGAACATTCCATTTGATTATTGTATGCATGAATGTCTTACAAATGCATGCACGCACGCATGCATACATACAGAATTCACATTCAACTAATAGGTTTCATTTAAGTTGGATGAACAACATTTTTGTTGCCTTGAGGTTATTAAAATGTTTAGAATGTTCCTGTTTTTGGGGAACATTTGATTATTGCATGCATGAAATGCACATCTCCAAAACTCAGATCACATGCAACTAAGATTAAATTATGCATGAAGAAAAAAAAAGTTGCTATCATTTTCAGAACATTGTAATGTTTAATATAATTTTCCATTGAATGTTTAGAATGTTCATGATTTTGTCAAACATTGCATTTAATCATTGCAAGCATGAAAAGTGTCAAAAATATGAGAAGCATATGCAAACAAGATGTATAAATCATGCAAGAATAAAAAAAACAATGCTATCATTTTCAGAACATTGCAATATTTAATCAATTGTTTTTATTGCATGCATGAAATGTTGTCTGGAAGTCTTTAAAATTCAGTAGATCACATGAAACTAAACCTTTTCCCCCCAAAAAAATAAAATAAAAATAAAGATCCATACATTACGCATGAATAAAAATATTTGTGCTATCATTTTAAGAACATTAAATATAATATTCCTTAAACTGTTCCCTTGAGGTTATTAAAATCTTCCTCAATCTTCTTTGTATGTTTAGACTGTCATGTTTTTGTGGAATATTGCGTTTGATTATTGCAAGCATGAAAAGTGTCAAAAATATTAGATGCATATGCAAATGAGAGGTAAAAATCCTGCATGAACAATACAAAAACAATCCTGCTATAATTTTCAGAACACTGTAATATTAAATAAATTGTTTTCACCAAATGCATGAAATGTCTAGCCTGATCTCACGAGGAAACGCAAGTATTTTATGTTTTGGCGGAGTCTTACGAAAATGTTTGATTTTAAAAAGGAGGTGTGGTACCCAACCCCGCCCCTAAACCCAACCATCATTGGGTGATGAGCAAATCGTACTAAATTGTACGAATTAGATCGTACAAATTCATAAAAATAAGCCACTAAATCAAAAAGTTATGAATTGCCGTAAGATTGTGTCCGAATGTCTTTAAAACTCTGCATAGGTAAAAAGAATTGTGCTATGATTTACATAACATTAAGTATAATATTTCTTAAATTGTTCCCTTTGGGTTATTAAAATCTCTCAATGTTCTTCGAATGTTTAGTCTGTTTATGTTTTTGTGGAATATTTATTACAAAAATTAAAAGTGGAAAAAAATGTTTAATGCATATGCAAATGAGATGTATAAATCATGCATGAATAAAAAAGTGCTATACATTTCAGAACATTGTAATATTTAATAAATCATTACCACTGCATGCATGAAATGTTGCCTGAATGTGTTTAAAACTCAGTACACTACATGCAACTAGGATTTTTCAGACAAAAAAAAAAAAAATCATACATTATGCATGAATAAAAAAAGTGCTATGATTTACAGAACACTTAATATAATATTCTTTAAATTGTTCCCTTTAGGTTCCTAAACTGTTCTTTGAATGTTTGGAATGTTCATGTTTTTGTGGAACATTGCATTTGATTATTGCAAGTGTCAAAAAAAAAGTAATGCATATGCAAATAAGATGTATACATCATGCATGAATAAAAAAAAACTATCATTTTCAGAACATTGCAGTATTTAATAAATTGTTTCCATTGCATGCATGAAATGTTGTCTGAAGGTCTTGAACTCATTAGATCACATGCAACTAAGATTTTTCAGAAAAAAGATCCATACATTATGCATGAATAAATAATTGTGCTATGATTTACAGAACATTAATAAATTGTTCCTTTTAGGTTCCTAAAAAAACTTTCCCAATCTTCTTTGGATGTTTAGACTGTTTATGTTTTTTGTGGAACATTGCATTTGATTATTGCAAGCATGAAGTGTCAAAAAATGTCATGCATATGCAAATGAGATGTATACATCATGCATGAATAAAATAGTGCTATAAATTTCAGAACACTATATTTAATTAATTGTTCCACTGCATGCATGAAATGTTGTCTGAATGTCTTTAAAACTAAAAGATTTAAAAAAAAAAAAAAAAAAAGATTGATATACATTGTGCATGAATAAAAAAAATCTGCTATAATTTACAGAACATTAAATATTATATTCCCTTAAGTGTTCCCTTTAGGTTATTAAAATGTTCTTTGAATGTTTAGACTGTTCAAATATTCCATAAATTGTTCCCTTTAGGTTTATAATATGTTCAATTTAAAGAATATTATATTTAATGTTCTAAAAATCATAGCATATTTTTCTTTATTCATGCATAACTTATGGATTTTTTTCTGAAAAATCTTAGTTGCATGTGATCTACTGAGTTTAAGACATTCAGACAACATTTCATGCAAACAATGGAAAAAAGTATTAAATATTATTATTATGTTCTGAAAATGATAGCACATTTTTTGTATTCATGCATGATTTTTACATCTCATTTGCATATGAATTAAATATTTTTGATTTTTTTTATGCATGCAATAATCAAATGCAATGTTCGACAAAAACATGAAAAATCTAAACACACAGAAGATTAATAAACATATTATAAAAAAATCTCAATGTTCTTTGAATGTTTAGACTGTTCATGTTTTTGTGGAACATTGCATTTGATTATTGCATGCATAAAAAGTGTCAAAACATATTAGATGCATATGCAAATGAGATGCATAAATCATACATAAATACAAGAAATTGTGCTATCATTTGCAGAACACTGTAATATTTAATAAATCATTTACCACTGCATGCATGAAATGTTGTCTGAATGTCTTTAAAACTCAGAAAATCATATGAAACTAATATTGTTCAGAAGAAAAGATCGATGAATTACGCATGAATAAAAAGAATTGTGGTATGATTTTCAGAACATTAAATACAATATTCCATGAATTGTTCCCTTCAGGTTTATGATGTTTCTTAATCTTCTTTGAATGTTCAGACTGTTCATGTTTTTGTGGAACATTGAATTTGATTATTCCATGCATGAAAAGTGTCAAAAATATTAGATGCATATGCAAATGAGATGTATACTTCATGCATTAATACCAAAAATTGTGCTATCATTTTCAGAACACTGTAATATTTAATAAATTGTTTCCATTGCATAGTCTAAATGTTGTCTGAATGTCTTTAAAATCATTAGATCACATGAAACTAAGATTTTTCAAAAATAAATCTATGAATTACGCATGAATTAAAAGAATTGTGCTACAATTTTCAGAACATTAAATATAATATTCCATAAATTGTTCCCTTCAGGTTTATAATGCTTCTTAATCTTCTATGAATGTTTAGACTGTTCATGTTTTTGTGGAACATTGAATTTGATTATTCCATGCATGAAAAGTGTCAAAAATATTAGATGCATATGCAAATGAGATATATAAATCATGCATCAATACAAAAAAATTGTTTTTCAGAATCATTTTCAGAACATTGTAATATTTAATAAATTGTTTCCATTGCATGCATGAAGTGTTGGATGTCTTTAAAGCTCATTAGATCACATGAAACTAAGATTTTTCAGAAAAATTTACATACATTATGCATGAATAAAAGAATTGTGCTATCATTTACAGAACTCTAAATAAAATATTCCTTTAAAATTGTTCTCTTTAGGTTCTTAAAATCTTTCTCAGTATTCATTGAATGTTTGTTAGCAAACAACATTGCATTTGATTATTGCATGCATGAAAAGTGTCAAAATATATTAGATGCACATGCAAATGAGATGTATAAATCATGCATCAATAAAAAATGTGCGCTATCATTTTTAGAACATTGTAATATTTAATCAATTGTTTCCATTGCATATATTAAATGTTGTCTGAATGTCTTTAAAATCATTAGATCACATGAAACTAAGATTTTTCAGAAATAAATCTATGAATTACGCATGAATTAAAAGAATTGTGCTACAATTTTCAGAACATTAAATATAATATTGCATAAATTGTTCCCTTCAGGTTTATAATGTTTCCTAATCTTCTTTGAATGTTTAGACTGTTCATGTTTTTGTCGAACATTGCATTTGATTATTCCATGCATGAAAAGTGTCAAAATATATTAGATGCATATGCAAATGAGATGTATAAATCATGCATCAATACAAAAAAATTGTGCTATCATTTTCAGAACATTGTAATATTTAATAAATTGTTTCCATTGCATGCATGAAATGTTGGATGTCTTTAAAACTCATTAGATCACATGAAACTAAGATTTTTCAGAAAAAAATACATACATTATGCATGAATAAAAGAATTGTGCTATCATTTACAGAAAATCAAATATATAATTCCTTTAAATATTTCATTTTAGTTTCTAAAAATCTGTCAATATTACTTGAATGTTTGCTAGCAAACAATATTGCATTTGATCATTCCATGCATGAAAAGAGTCAAAATATCTCACATGCATATGCAAATGAGATGTATAAATCATGCATCAATACAAAAAAATTGCGCTATCATTTTCAGAACATTGTAATATTTAATAAATTTTTTCCATTGCATGCATGAAATGTTGGATGTCTTTAAAACTCATTAGATCCCATGAAACTAAGATTTTTCAAAAAAATATACATACATTATATATGAACAAAAAGAATTGTGCTATCATTTACAGAACTCTAAATAAAATGTTCCTTTAAAATTGTTCTCTTTAGGTTCTTAAAATCTTTCTCAGTATTCATTGAATGTTTGTTAGAAAACAACATTGCATTTGACTATTGCATGCATGAAAAGTGTCAAAATATATTAGATACATATGCAAATGAGATGTATAAATCATGCATCAATAAAAAAATGTGCGCTATCATTTTTAGAACATTGTAATATTTAATCAATTGTTTCCATTGCATAGATTAAATGTTGTCTGAATGTCTTTAAAATCATTCGATCACATGAAACTAAGATTTTTTCAGAAAAACATTATGCAAGAATAATAAAAAAATTGTGCTATCACTTACAAAACATTAAATATGATAATACTTTAAATTGTTCATTTTAGGTTATTAAAATCTGTCAGTATTCTTTGAATGTTTGCTTGCAAACAACATTGCATTTGATTATTGCAAGCATGAAAAGTGTGAAAATATATTAGATACATATGCAAATGTGATGTATAAATGAGATGAATGAATAAAAAAAAAAAAACTGTACCATCAATTTATACCCTCAAATATCAGATAACTAACATCACTTTAATAGAACATTGTGAAAATGTTCTGAAAACGTTCAATGTTAAAGTATGACCTCGTCATTTTTCATGCAAGTTTGAAAACATTACATTTTGACATTATAAATGCCTTAGACTATGACAGTCTGTTAAACAGATGAGCTAAAAATATTACTGATTGCACTTCTGGTTTATTTGTCAGACTGGACATGAAAGGTTGCATTGTTTTGTATTGAACGCCACACAGTTTTATCATGCAGACATAATAACAGTAGTATGTTAGTATGCCACTCAGATCACAGTCAATATTTAGACAAACTATAATGCTGCGTTCCCTTTCATTTTTATGATGGTTTCAAATGGTTAAAAAAATAACCTCTTACAGCAGGGAGATGTGTTAGATGACGTATATTTGTATTATAAAGACAAATGTTTCATAAACATCTTGATAGATTCAAAAGCTTGTCATATTAAATAAGCTTTCCACATTCGCTGTCATTTTGTTACGTTAAAAGCAACGGAATACTTGTGCAATAGACAAATAAACTTTCTTCGCCTCTATTGTCGTCTGCTTCAGATAAAAGAAACGTAATTTCATTGCTTCTGGAGAAACATACATATTCATACGACGTTCATTTACATGCAAAAACACACGGGGGAATTCATTAATAGTATCTTTTGACAAATACGTCTCTTCATGTTTTAAACAGTCAAACGTAAATCTACCTGCTCCCTTGTTTTACATCTGAAACAGACACAATGTGACTGCTTCTTCATGAGCAAATTCATTCGCTTTGTATAAGACTAGTGTATTAAAGATATGCATTAAACGGATTGCTGCTTTTACATTCTGGAGTTTCATATTTATAAGGCGAATGTGTGTTATGCATGCACAACAGGAAGTTGTACATTTCTATGCATGCACATACATGTTTTTTGCACACTTACTGAACATCATGTGCATACAATAAACAGTAAGAGTCTAGTTTTTTTTACTCATGCATTGTATAGAGATGCATTAAACGGTTTGCTGATTTTATAGTATTTTCAGACTCATTCTTATAAGACAAACGAACCGAATTTATGCATGCCCACAGAAAGCTGTGAATATGCATGAATGTGTACGTGTTGGCATGTCTTCCATGCATTCAACCTAAATGCTGTTTGTATAACACTCAAGAATCATGTATAAATGTGCATTAAATCAGTGTTTCTCAACCATGCTCCTGGAGGATCACCAACACTGCATGTTTTAGATGTCTCCTTTTTTTGACACACTCATTACAGGTCTTTCATTCGCTGTAAATGAGCTGATGAGTCTGAATATGGTGTGTTTGGTTATGGAGACATGGAAAATGTTCGGAGCTGGTGGTCCTTCAGGAACGTGGTTGAGAAACGCTGCATTAAACAGTTTGCTGCTTTTATACTTGTTCAGACTCGCATATTAAATGTGTCTGGAATTTTTTTCTCCATACAAATGCTTGTTTTTCCATATGCACTCAAAATAAAATCTAATATTTAAAGTAAAAAAATAAAATACGGAGCCAGATCAAGATTCAAAAATAATACATTTATAAAATAAATTCATAGATTTAAAAATTTGTCGATCAAAACACAAATTGTCTTTTTTATCTGAGAAATATTGCTAAATTATGGAGTATACTATCCATCTGAGATGCAGAAAAACTAGTGCATGCTTTCATGACTTCTAGGATGGATTACTGTAATGCTCTGTTTGCTGGCTGCCCAGCATTCTCTATTAAACTTCAGCTAGTACAAAATGCAGCTGCCAGAGTTCTTACCAGGTCTAGAAAATATGATCATATCACCCCAATTTTATCCTCCTTACACTGGCTGCTTGTTAAGTTTCGTATTGAATTTAAAATATTACTTCTCACCTATAAAGCTTTAAATAATCTAGCTCCTGTTTATCTAACCAACCTTCTGTCTCGCTACAATCCAGCTCGCTCTTTAAGATCTCAAAACTCAGGGCTTCTGGTAGTACCTAGATGGCAAAGTCAAGTAAAGGAGGTCAAGCCTTCTCCTTTATGGCTCCTACACTCTGGAACAGCCTTCCTGATAACGTCCGAGGCTCAGACACACTCTTGCAGTTCAAAACTAGATTAAAGACCTTTCTGTTTAGTAAAGCATACACTCAATGCATCACCTAGCGGGTTCCACACAGGCTTCTGCATCTTGTTTATATACACTATGAACAGCAGCTACGCTAATTATTCTTTTTTCTCCCTTTCCACCTGGGGATACTCATCCCGAGGTCCTCAGACTATGCGGAGTCACTGATTGGATCTAAGACCAGCGAGAAGATGATCCCAAGGTTTTCATATCGTGGACCAGGCTGTATCCTGAGCTGCTGCTGCGCTGTTGGTCATGAAGGAGTGAAGAACATGAGACTGATTACAGTGACGCTCCAGGGACAGACGAGTCTTCGCTGAGGCCAGCTTCCAGCCTCCGCCGCTGAGACTGCAGCTCTGCACAAGACGTTTGGCCAGCGGAGAAATCAGAATGGTCATGCCTAACTGAGTCTGGTTCTCTCACGGTTTTTTTTCTTTACTCGCCCATCGGTGAAGTTTTTTCCCCTCTCCGCTGTCGCCTCTAGCTTGCATGGTTCAGGATCGGTAGAGCTGCGCATCGATGAATTTGCTCTTCAGTGTTTGAACTCTCAGTAATGATTTTAAACCACACTGAACTGAGCTAAACTGAACTGAACTTAAACACTAAAAAAACTGAACTACCCTGTTCCCATTTACATATTATTTATGGTGATTCCATATCCGGGACCAGGCCATATCCTGAGCTGCTGCTGCGCTGATGGTCGTGGGGAGTGGAGAACATGTGTCTGATTCCAGCGACGCTCCAGGGACAGACGAGTCTTCATTGAGGCCATCTTCCAGCATAAACCACGGCGAATGAAGTTCTGCACAAGACTTTTGGCCAGCGGAGAAATTAAAATGGTCGTGCCCAACTGAGTCTGGTTCTCTCAAGGTTTTTTTTCTTCACTCCCATCAGGTGAAGTTTTTTTTTCCCTCTCCGCTGTCGCCACTGCCTCGCATGGTTCAGGATTGGTAGAGCTACGCATCGATGAATTTGCTCTTCAGTGTTTGAACTCTCAGTAATGATTAAATCACACTGAACTGAGCTAAACTGAACTGAACTGAACTTAAACACTAAAACCTGAACCACACTGTTCCCGTTACTGAACCACACTGTTCCAGTTACTATGACCATTTACGTGAAGCTGCTTTGACACAATCTACATTGTAAAAGCGCTATACAAATAAAGCTGAATTGAATTATTTGACCATTTACGTGAAGCTGCTTTGACACAATCTACATTGTAAAAGCGCTATACAAATAAAGCTGAATTGAATTATTTGACCATTTATGTGAAGTTGCTTTGACACAATCTACATTGTAAAAGCGCTTTACAAATTAAGGTGATTTGAATTGGAAAAAGATTTTGAGTTGGAAAAAGTTAGAGGTGTGAACCTACACTGGTCTCACGGTTCAGTTGCGATTATCATGCCATCGATTCGGTTCAATTTGAAATCTTGGTGCATTGACGATGTTTTCCATAGACACTGTTATATTTTGTGTATATTTATATTTTGCTCTCTGTATAAACACACAGCATCACGCTCTCATTCACGCACAAACACAAACATAGACAGCACCAAACAGATACACAAATATATACACACACATACATACACACAAAACACGGAGAGATGAGCAATGATTCCAAACAAATGTCCAATGTTACTGTCACTCCTGAAGTGGAAGTGATTTTAACAATAAATTTTATTTTCAGAAAACTGTTCAGCAATGCAATTAAGCATATGCCGTCAATTATGTTGTTCCATATAACCGGCTTCAATGAGGAAAATATGTATTAACAAAATCCTGTTATCAAAAGAAAATACCTTTCATAACATTAAGTGGGACAAAATAATAGCCTATAGTAGACTAGCAGGTCAGCATTGCGTCACTGTGACGGAGTCGGCCTGTTTTTGTAATATAAAAAGCAAGCCTTAATTGGTTTTTGTTTTCTGGTGATTTTGTGTTTTCTTATTTAAAATAAAAAATGAAAATTATTTTTGAATTTTGCTTTTCCGTTTTTAACCTTGCAAAAGAAAAACTAGCTTTTTTCTTTTTTGAATATCATTTTAAAATTGGAAAGAAAATAAAAAAACGCATTGCTACAATTTTCATTATCTAATTTTAAAACGAAAATCAAAAAACGGCTTGTTTTTCGATGTGGATTTTCATCTTAGAAACCGTTAATAGACCCATATTAGATTTATATGCATGCATGGGCATGTTTGTTTTTGCATATGCACATTTTCTATACATGCATACTTTGTGTAAGTCCAGAGCATTAAAATATGCACACTTTCCTGTGTTTACTGTACATTTTTTTCAGCCTCAAACAAAGCAAACGTTTTATTCTCCATGCATTCAAGTTGCCACATGTTCA
Source organism: Danio rerio (assembly GCF_052040795.2). Taxonomy (NCBI): domain Eukaryota; kingdom Metazoa; phylum Chordata; class Actinopteri; order Cypriniformes; family Danionidae; genus Danio; species Danio rerio. The sequence goes on from NC_141028.1 coordinate 4,312,261, forward strand.
CATGTAGTCTCCATACATGCATGCAAATGAAACGCACTTTGCATAACTCATTAAGCAGCTTTTAACTTCAAGACAAGTCAAATGTGTTTCGACTTTAGACATGCGTGTCAAAAGCAAGCTGCCAAAGTGCACAAAACTCATGTGCTTATGTGTGTCCGAGTTCTCGTTTGCCCATCAAATTCACCTGCCATGTTTGTGTCTGGTCCTCATGTCATATTATGATTGCACGTCCAGACTTGGCTCCGGGGAGGTGCAACGGTCACCTTACTGATCCCCAGTACAGGCAAGGGCAGCCGGGCACGAGTCGGCCTCCGCCACCCGATCGCTCCGCAGGATAGAGGACCAGGGGCTGCAATTAGGAGGCCAAGGAGCCACTGTATGCTTACCTGTCAGCCAGTGTCCCAACGAAGGCGCCGCAGGGCCGGCTGACACTGGCAGAGCTGTGGCGTCCATGACAGGGCATCTCCATGCAGGAAAATCTCACTAACAATCCCCCCGCACGAGCTGTCAGTCAGAGGCATCGGCGTGGCACCGCTGACCCCGTGGCCGACAGACTAGCAGACCCTTTGCTCAGACCAAACGGGTCAGCACAGTGGCAGCGGCTTAGTCACCCTGACACAGAGTGACATTAACGACGGTGAGAGGGGGCCGAGAGGCTTTTCAATCACCACGAGTTGATGATGAAACCGTAAAAAAAAAGCAGGAGGAGGAGAGACTGACCTGAGCTTTACGAAGAAATGTTGAAACGTCTCCATCTCAGGGAGTTTTTCGCCATTCACTGACAGCATGTCAGGAGGGAAGATGGCAGCTCAGACGTCAGCCTCTCAGTGTACACCTGGAGACGGAGACGGAAAAAAAAAAAAACTTGGCAAAAGTGTGTCAGAAATGTAGGAGTTTGGGACAGCTTGTAGAATTAACATGGTTGCATGCCGTGTGACAGCGCAGCGCTGTGGTGCAATCGCCAAGCAAATATTTCACAGAGCAAGTTTAGTTTGAAATGTTGTGAGCTTTTTTTTTCTACATCGAAAAAAAAAACGAAAAAGGGAAACACAACAAAAGAATATGTCAGGGCCCGAAACACAGCTAATTGGATTGTTTTGACATGCGCGCGCTGGCCGCTTCAAATGTAGCGAGCGTAATGTGTCGTTTGATTTACTGACGTTTGCGCTAATCTATTTAATTTTCTTTTAAGGGGGAAAGCGTCCACATGAATGGAGCGGCATGTTTTAATGTTGATTATCTGAAGACGAGGGACAGAGCTGCTCAGGGGGAATATCTTCAGGTTACGGGCACGAGATCTTGCGTGCATGACAGGACTGCGTTTCTCCGTAACCCTCGCTGTGGACGGCGGACGCTCTTTTAAACGTGTATGCACTGGCATCAAATCGGGCATCACTAAACTTTGACTGCCTGCTTGGTCTGTGGATTTAGCATTAAAGTAAATGGAGACGTCCTGCTTTTTTTTTTTTTTGAAAGTCTGTCATCTCTTAAACATATACAGCTGCGTAATTGACGTGCACACACATAAAAACGCCCCCTATTTCCTTCACAAACAGGTCTGTTAGCGTGTTAGCGTGTGCGTTTCACGTATTCAGATGTAGATTAAACGTATAAAGATCCATGCAGTGGTCCCCCCCTGGCGAAGGAGGCTCATCTCAGCCCATTGTTCTCTATCAGTAGACGAGGCAGATTCCTGTAATTAGCTGTCAGCGCAGAGCCCCACAGCAGCTTAGCGCTGTCCGCTCAAATCAAACTAATGAAACACAATCCCCTCAAATGTCCTGGATCCAGATTTGTGGCGATCCTGCACGAGGAGGCGCAGGAGGGGTGAGGTTGTGGGCTGGACGGGCAGGCGGCGGGCAGGGGAGGGGGGGAGGGGTTTTACCTCATCTCCATCTAGAACTTCAACGTTCACAAACCGGCCTCGTTAATCCGTTAATTCGGCACATTTTTTGACAGCCAATTAATAGGGGTGCGGAGAGAGTGATCCATGAGCTGGGGGTCGCAGGAGGACGATCGGGCTGAAGGACAAACTGCGCTCTCAATACCTCAGGTTCACATTCATCAATAACTCACTGATTGCATACACGAGTTGCAGAAAGAATTTTGAAAATGTAATAAGCAAAATTGCACTGTATTTCTGTGTTTAAATATGCATTTTACATTATATGTCAGTGTTTCCTCTAGGATTTTTTCCAGCTGTGGCGGCAGTCCTTTTTTTCCCACAGATCTACCAACTACCTGTGGCGTTATTTCAATGACAAATGTCGTGAGCGCAGTATTCGATGTCGAGATCGCATTTATGTATTAACCTACATGTAGGAGCCTGTGAATCTCTGCTTGCGCGCCGATTTCCTCTGCTCGTGCACAAAACTTCTTGCATGGCACCTTAAATATAAGCCGCTTCAAGAGCGCGCAGATCTTGTGCGATCTCAAACAAACGCTGCTGAGAGAGATTTAGTGCGTTTATGTAATTATGTCTGGAGAATTTATTGGATTTGCTAGGAATGTTTATAAATGTCTCTAATAGACCTAAAGAGTAGCATTAATGCATCCTGAAGTAAAGTGAAACGGCTATACGTCGTGTTTGCTGGCCTCACGCATCATCTGTCAGTCAGTCAGTCAGTATGCACGTCACCTTAAAGGGTTAAACAAATGACGCACAGCACCTACTACGGTTACAGAAAAGTTTGCGCTGTTATGCTGTGTTCACACCAGACGCAGAACGCGTGGATAAATCGCGCTATTCGCACGTAAATAGCCGCGTGAACATTTGAGTTTACTCCCTTCATACGCGCGTCAAACCCCGAACGCGGAAGTTCAGATTTTCGAATTCGAGATTCTTCCGAAACGCTCGTTAAGCACGTCAAACGCGTAAAATGCTCAATTTGCCCTGCGCCATTCATGCAATTTGCGTAATTCGCGCCGCGCCATTCGCGCGTTTCGCGCCGCAGGATGTCTATTCGCGCGTTTGCATTGACTTAACATGTAAATCACTTGCGCTTGACGCACGTTCCGCATCTGGTGTGAACGCAGCATTATAATTCACTTACCCTTTGATACGTTTCGGTGCGATTATCACCCACTATTAAAAAAATCAAATGTTTAGAATCAGAAGCTGGAATGTAGTCGTGGCGGGATGAATTTTGTCGTGGCGCCCCGCCATGGATGTATGAAAGTAGCGGAAAGCAAACATGCCCGGCGCCAGGATGTTATAACTGCATATAAAACTATGCCCACACATGCAGGCTAACCCACGGGCAGACTATTCGTATAACCGGTAAATAATAAAATCAGCATAACCGAGTCATCATCAGGCTTCATTACGCAACCAACATCATTGTTAGGAAAAAGCTTAATGTTACAATCTAATGTCATTTAAAAACTGATTTATTTACATTAAGGCATTAGTGTAGCCAGAAAAATACCTAAAAAAGGATACCGAAATTCACAGTTATTACCGTGAAAATGTAAATTTTTGGGATAACACGCAACTTAATAGGCAATAACTTTTTCATCATTTTAAAAGTAAGAAATAGAGATTTATCTTAGGCTATCATAACTGAATTTTTTTCTGTGATATTTATCTATCTGTGATGTATGGAGTCAGTTCTTCGTACGTGGATTACTCAGTTAGCTGAATTTGGATATTGACGATTTGACATGATCCAGGATCGTTTCGTTCTTTAAAACTCATCTAAGACTTGTTGTCATAGCAACAGTTCTGGTAGCTCAAACCTGGTCGGAAGCTGGTTTAATTCATATAAACAGGATTAGATCGGCTCAGTTCAAGCAAAGATAATACAGAAAGTGTACCGAATTCTGATATTTTCTTACAGTAGTAGTTATATACACTCGGCAAAATACTAAATTTTTTAAAACTATATAAAATTATAGTTACTAATAAAACAAATAAAATTATATATTAAGAAACTTATGCAATCTGCACCCCCGAAATGTAAGTACAAAGACTGCCACCTGGTGGTGCAAAAAGATAACTTATTGATATGAACTTTTTAGATGGCTTTAGTACAATTTGTGTATAATAGAAATGCACAATATGTGACTTTTTTAAAAGCAATAATACATTTATGGAGTCATAAACATGTTCTGACAGTTAATATGACAGTGATTTGATGCTTCATAAATGTTGCACACACCTTTACCAATATCAAAATGCTTTTGTATCCAGTTATTCTTTACACCGATTAAAAAACAGCTACAATAATACTACTATAATAAGGAAATTCCGCTCTAACTGTAAAACTAAATAAACTGCTTTTGACACATGAAAGGGCCAATATGCAGCACACAACAAGGTGTAAAGTTATTGCGTGTAATATTTAAAAAAAATGTTTCCAATTAATTTTATGTAATTTCGCTCACATGGATAAATAAATATTAATCAGATGATGTCATTACGTTGCTGGGCCGTCAGCAAACTGACTTGCTGATCATGATTTCGAGGATCGATAGATCTGTTCTTCACAACACACGCAGTGATCTCAGAACAGTTCATCCAGACATTTTAATCTGATTCACGAACTTGTTTGAAGAACCAAATTAGCGAGAGATCAGTTATCAAGATTAAAAGATCCAGAATCTGCCAAATTATCTTAGATCATTTAAGCGAGGTACGAAGAAAAGACCCCTGGTTGGCATTTGTAAAAACGGCATCATAAACTATTAGGTTACTAGGCCTGTAATTTTATTTATTTATTAAACCTATTTTAATAACTTGTTTTCAGGTTATTTTTATTTTGTAGGTCCATGAGCTACAAGTAAAAAATAAAACTCGATATGATAAGTATGTTGGTGGGGGTGGGGGTAGGTGGGGTTGGTCAACTTTTTTTGTAATGTTAGTTATTGTACTCTTTCGGATGAGACATTAAACCGAGGTCCTGACTCTCTGTGGTCTTTAAAAATCCCAGAATGTACTTAGAAAAACAGTAGGGGTTTAACCCTGGCATCCTGGCCAAATCTGCCCACTGGCCTCTGTCCATCATGGCCTCCTAACCATCCCCATATCATAATTTGCTTCATCAGTCGGTCTCCTCTCCACCAATCAGCTGGTGTGGCGTCGTGTCATCCAGGTGGATGCTGCACACTGGTGGTTGATGAGGAAATTCCCCCTATTTGTAAAGCGCTTTGAGTGCCCATAAAAAAAGTATTGAAATCTATCAATACGACTTCCCCAGCTCACTAAAGCTAGGTTTTAGGCTAATATAGACCATTTCATTCATTCATTCATTCATTCATTCATTTTTTTGTCGGCTTAGTCCCTTTATTAATCCGAGGTCACCACAGCAGAATGAAGCGCCAACTTATCCAGCACATTTTTACACAGCGGATGCCCTTTCAGCCGCAACACATCTCTAGGAAACATTCACACACACTCATACACTAAGAACAATTTAGCCTACCCAATTCACATGTACCACTCTTTGGACTGTGGGGAAACCGGAGCACCCAGAGGAAACCCACGAGAACGCAGGGAGAACATGCAAACTCCACACAGAAATGCCATCTGAGCCGAGGTTTGAACCAGCGACCTTCTTGCTGAGGCGGCAGCACTACCTACTGCGCCACTGCGTCGCCATAGACCATTTCAATATGGCGATATCAGTGTTCTATGAACAGTTCCTGCTTGTCGTCAAGCTATTTCAGAACTGTAACAAGATGTGATTCAGTGATAACTAACATTAACATAGCTCTCATTATATATATATATATATATATATATATATATATATATATATATATATATATATATATATATATATATATATGTAGATCTTTCTGGATTCTTACAAGCTATGGAAATTGTTTACATCCCTTAAAATGGTCTATATATTTCTTATTATGATCGTTATTATTACTGTTATTTGACAAAGAAAATTGGTGATGCTTCACAATAGACTTTCATACATCATTGCAGTACTAACATGCACAAATATTAATACATTTATTAAAGTTATAGTAGCTTATTAATCTGTTAATGTTATTAATAAGAACAATCACTATTAGATCTGTTTAACTCATTAACTAATGCTAACACAAGCACAACTTTGGATTTTAATAATGCATTATCAAATGCTAAACTGCTAATACTGTATAAATAATGTTCATTACTAGCTCATGTTAGTACACATTCAATGAAAGCGTGACCAAATATTTATCATGATTAATCATCTAACTGGCATTGCTGACCTCCAGTAAGTCCTGGTAAAACGGCAGTATTTTCCGCTGTCCTCTTGGGTTTATATCGGCCCAGTGCTGTGTTTTATTTTCCCCGAGGGCATCAAAAACAACCGGCAAGCAGAGAAAAGCAGGGCTGGTCATTCATCCGTGACCAAACAGGCCGATCGGATATACAGGACAGCGGGACACGGCCTACGGGCACAAACACACACACACAGAGGAGCTCACACACACTCACAATACACTTCTGTGATGGCATATATGCATTAATTACCAAAAACAGCCAATCAAATAAGACCTGCATGTCTGGATTTCACAGACGTATACATTTGTTGAATTCAAATGAGGGTCGCGTGCCTCTTTTATGGTAGACTATTGAGGGTGTATACATGTATGACAGCAAGGACATATTAATTTGATCTATTTAAAATGCATATTTGGATATCCGCGACATGTTATGGTAATAGGTGGCGTTTATGTCAGGATTTGCATGTCTACTGATTGTATCTTAACAAGCCAGACAAGGGAAAACACACACAAAAAGGAAAACTACTGTACATTTAGGGCTGCACGGTATTGGAAAAACGGACATGGAGATATTTTGTTTTTTATATATTGTGATATTTAAAGGCCTGTCACAATAATTAATATATGGACTTATTGCACAACACATGGATGTGATATATTTTGTTGAAGCAAAATAAATAGGGCGATGTGGTGGCGCAGTATGTAGTGCTGTCGCCTCACAGCAAGAAGATCGCTGGTTTGAGCCTCAGCTGGGTCAGTTGGCATTTCTGTGTGGAGTTTGCATGTTCTCCCAGCATTCGCGTGGGTTTCCTTCGGGTAACATGCGGTACAGGTGAATTGGGTAAGCTAAATTGTCCTTAGTGTATGTGTGTGAATGAGTGTGTATGGATGTTTCCCAGAGATGGGTTGCAGCTGGAAGGGCATCCGCTGTGTAAAACACAAGTTGGCGGTTCATTCCGCAGTGGCAACTCCACATAGTGGTATTCAACTATCTTGCAAAACTGTATTTATTTAGCAATATGTATCGCAGAATAATAAAAAATCTGAATATTCGTTTCTTCCAATATTGTGCAGCCCTAACAGTATTTACTATAAATTACTAGTTTATTTTCATGTGGGTGTCAAACAACTGAAAATAGATCTTGCAGATATCGCAGCCTCTTACCTTTTTACCTTACACTTCTGTGTTAACATTTATTATTATTTATTTACGATATTTTATATTATATTATATTATATTTTATATAGCTTCCAAGACTGTTTTTACCTGTTACAGTATTCAGACGGCAGAGAGACGCCACGTTGTGTTGCCACAACAAGTGGGAGGAGAATTGCTTGGAGATACGGGTCGTCAGTGTTGCTTTTATTATTTGCTGCATCGAAGGTTTTGTTTTCATTTTCCCGCTATGAGAGTGCAGCTGAACTCATGTGTGGATTAGTGCATACGACGCTCGACAAAAATACGTGTCTAAGGAACATTGTTTACCCGAGAGCTTTTCTCATCTGGAAATGCTGAAATCAACGATTTGCCACTTGTCTCCGTTTAAACAAGACGCAGCTGCAGTTGGTGTTGATTGTCCTGTCTCTACAGATTTGGTAAGTAAGTGATCAGGGCTTTGTTCTTCGTACGTGGATTACTCAATTAGCTGGATTTGGTTATTGACGATTTGACACGATCCAGGATCGTTTTGTTCTTCAAAACTCTTCTGAGAGTTGTTTTCATAGCAACAGGTCTGGTAGCTCAAACCTGCGCAGGAGCAGGCTTATTTCATATAAACAGGATTAGACGGATCATGTCAAGCAAAGGTAATAAGTTAAATATAAATATAAGTTAAATATAGATTTAAAAGATATGTAAATAAAACTTATGCAGTCTGCACTTCAAAATAAAAGCACAAAAACTGTCACGGGGGTGTTCTCTCCCCAAGGGGTACAAGGAGAACATCAGTATGGACTTTTCAGATACAAACACGTGCTATTTTAAGGTACCGATTCAGCTTTAGTGGTAAAAATTTGTCTGAGAATTGACAACATGCATGCATGCGGTTTATTTATTTATTTTTTTTAAGGAATAATAATTTATTCAGTCATTCATGTTTAGACGGATAATATGCCAGTGATTTATACTTCCCAAAAGATTCAGACACCTTCACCAATATCAAAATTGTTTTTTGATGCAGAATTGGTTAAAAAGGCCAGTTGTTACGCTGATTAATCCGCTCAAAATGTAAAATGAAGTAAATACTCTTGTAAAGCCTCAACAACAAATGTGAATAGTTATAGCGTATCATATTTAACAAATCGTTTACTACGAATTTTATGTATTTTTGCTCACAGATAATTAAATATTAATTAGATGATGTCATTACGCTGCTGTGCCGTCAGCCAATCGTTGCATTGCTTATAATGATTGAGGATCGATAGAGCTGTCCTTCACAACACACGCCGTGATCTCAGATCAGTTCATCCAGACATTTTAACCTGATTCATGAACTTGTTTGACGAACCAAATTAGCCAGAGATCAGTTATCAAGATGAACAGATCCAGGATCTATCAAATCATCTTATATTATTTAAGCAAGGTACGAAGAACGGACCCCAGTGCCCTTTGTTTGTTTATTGAGATGGAAAAGTTAGTTCATCAGCAGAACTCTTTCAGTGTTTAAAGACAGACCTTAGTCAAATGATTTCTAAGTTACTAAAGTTTACCGTACGTTAATATCAGTAAAATATTATAGACTGAAAGATCCGTTGTAAATGCTGCTCTCCAAGTGTTAACAAATCAAACTATTACTGTTGTGTAAGATTTTCGCCACATTTTGTGACAGGAATAACACACACGGCTTTCTGACGCTACCTGCCGAGTGCATCTAAGTTTCTGAGAAATGCAGAGTTTTTTTTTTCTCTCATTCGCCGTGCGGTATCAAACATTGCATTAAAAATACAAGCTTACAGCAGTTCCTCGATTCAAATATCTTGCTTGTCATGAGCTGCAGTTAAAGTCCACAAATTAATAATTTGTCAAATAATTTAATTACTGATGTCCATTTAAACACAGTCACTGTCTTTCTCCCCTGCGTCTGTGTGTATGTTTTGCCTTTGTGAAAATCAGCGCATGCTCAAATAGAAACTCCCATTTTTATGCACTTTCCCTCCTCCAACACTAAACAGACCTGGGTACGCCCACTTTCCTGACTTTTTCCAAAGAGGTGTGAAAACACCCTGCTGATACAGAGGGGTTTCGTGGCCCTTTAAGAATAAAACTATGATGTGTTCTTTAGAAGAGTGTGCTTGCATTATGATGACATTATATTGTCATTCTGGCATTATATAAGCAGCATAAAATGGTCTTAAAATGACAATAATATAATTTATTGCAATATATTTTGGTGCAATACATCAATTTATTACATCAATATATTTTGTGTATTTTTATATACAGAAAATACATATTGTGACAGGCCTAGATATGAATATAAATTCACAAGTTGACTATTTGGAAAGAATTCATCATTTTACATTGATTGCGATGACTTTTCAGGGGAGAGCATCTGCATAAAACTATGCAGCATATGCATACACAAACTAAACTAAACAACAGATGAAAACTACAGAACAAAGATAATACATCAAATAAAAAACACCTTATAGCTTTTCGGAGGAGTCTAACAGTATTGAGGAAGAAATATTAAATAATCAAGAGTAAAATAACACTCTATTGACCTTATTCTAAAATGTGGAAGTGCGCCTGTTTTCGCGATTGTCTTAGAACTTCTGATTCAGTCGCCTATGGGAGAAATGATTAGAAATAATAAACAGCAAAAAACGGTCAAACTACTTGCTCTACAAATAAAATGTTTGCAATGACTATACAGACCAAGTAGAATAATATTACAAGGAAATATCAGTTTGCAACATCAAGCAGCGTAATGAGCAGTTTTTAAAAAATGAATGGAAGTGAATGAGACCAGAAGTCTCAAGCCAAAAAGATTCAGATGGCAGCGTCCGCTCA